>NC_051155.1:34047612-34147611 GCF_013339745.2 Dermacentor silvarum
GCGCCATGACAAGTGGTAATGTAATCGATGAGCTGCTATGACGCACGCAATGAGTTTCTAATGGTAGATGTGACATGGCTGTAAAGGGACCTAAAAACTGTAGCTGTAAATGGCGTAAAACATATATGTAGTAAAATAATGATAGTGACTGAAGTGGCGTATGCTATGAGTATGAAATGTGCAGCAAGGTTGTGATAACATGTATTTAAAAATGAAAAGGTGATGCTTGACAACGAGTAGCACAACAGCCTCACCAGGTACCTTGAGTACAAGGGACTGGAGGCATGTGCTATAAACAAGGGTTGACATCGCAACAGCGGCCTCTCGCAGGAGGCCGTGCTACAAATTTCATGGGCAGAATACGTTGAGCGTATGGACGTCACTTAAGAATGCTAAAACAGATTTCATGTCGAAAAGCGGTTCTCTGCCTAGAAACAGTGTCAGGTGAAGTGGTATACACTGTCTATATGCTAAAGGGAAGTGTTTTTCCCTCTCGGCTTGTGCTTCGCGACATTCCAGGAAGACATGCTGAACACTGAGGGTGTTCCCACATCTACACATTGGAGGTTCGCCGCCAGTCAACAAAAAACTATGTGCACCATAAGTGTGCCCTATTCTGAGACGACAGAATAGGACATCACTTCGTCTCGAGTTGGTCAGTGATGGCCAGTACCCTAAATGTGGCTTAATCACGTGGAGCTTATTAAGGATTTGAGCGTCCCACTTATGTTGCCAGTACGTTCTCAGTTTTTTCCGCAAATATGGCTTTAGGTCTATAACTGGAACAGCTATGGACAGGTTGCAAGATTTTGTATCTAAGGAAGTTGCCATTCGGTCTGCTAGCACGTTACCTTCAATACCTCTGTGTCCAGGCACCCAGAATACCGTTACACGTTGGCCAGAGACATAAATAGTACATAGGAGTGAGAAAAGTTCTGCAATTACTGTATTTTTGTGTTTGCAGCATGACATCAATGTTTTAACGACGCTTAACGAGTCTGCATATATGACCGTCTTATGTAGTTTTAACTGCTTGATGTGTTTCGCAGCGCACCATAGTGCATACGCCTCTGCCGTAAAGATGCTTGTATGATGGTGAAGAACATCTGACTCCGAATAGGATGGGCCGACGGCTGCATAAGACACGCCGGCATGCGATTTAGACGCATCTGTGTAATATTCTGGGCACGAGTACTTAAACTGTAACTCTCGAAAATGCATACGAATGTGGGCCTCTGGAGCGTGCTTCGTTACCTCAACAAATGACGTGTCACAGTCAATGATCTGCCACAACCACGGCGGTAACGGCTTAGCAGGAGCCATTACGCGATTTTCAAGAAGCGGAACGTCCATATCTTCGCTCATCCTCCTCACACGGAGTGAGAGTGGCTCTCTTGCTGGAGGCTTGTTATGAAAAAGTGTTGCAGAGGTCATATCGTTGATGGTAGGATAACAAGGATGGTCTTTATCAGTGTGTACTTTCAGAAAGTAATTAAAAGTAGAATATGATCGTTGTAGATCAAGGGACCATTCGTTCGATTCAACATAGAGGCTTTGAATAGGGCTTGTCCTGAAGGCACCGGTGGCCAGGCGGATACCAAAATGGTGCACAGGGTCCAGAATCCTCAGAGCACTCGGGGTAGCAGAGTTATACACTACTGCGCCGTAGTCTAACCGCGATCGTACAAGGCTCCTGTAAATGTTCATGAGGGATTTTCTGTCGCTACCCCATGTTGTGTGTGACAGTATTTTGAAGATGTTCATTGTTTTCAGGCACTTAGCTTTGAGGTACTTGATATGAGGAATGAAGGTTAGTTTTGTGTCAAGTATAATGCCTAAAAATTTGTGTTCAGTGTTGATTGGTATGTGTTGTCCATGCACCATAATATCTGGATCTCGTATTAGGCCTCTCTTTCTAGAGAAAAGTATACAGGAGCTTTTGAGAGAGTTTAGCTTGAAACCATTTTCATTTGCCCATTTTGGTACTTTGTTCAGTCCGAGCCGAACCTGACGCTCGCATATTGCAAGGTTACAAGACTTAAATCCGATCTGCACATCATCGACATTTATTGAATAAAACATTGAGGATGGAATGACTTTGTGAAGGGAATTCATTTTCACAATGAAAAGGGTGCAACTAAGCACGTCCCCTTGTGGCACACCAGTTTCTTGAATAAATGGGCGGGACAATACGTTACGAACTCTGACTCGAAAAGTACGGTTAGACAGGTAGCTTTCTATAGTGCTAAGCATATTCCCTCGAATGCCCATGTGCGAAAGGTCTCGTAAGATACCGTACCGCGATGTCGTATCGTACGCCTTTGCCATATCAAGAAATATAGACAAGAAATACTGCTTGTCTACAAATGCATCACGGATGTTTGCTTCGATGCGCACGAGGTGATCGGTTGTAGATCGGCCTTCCCTAAAGCCACATTGAAATGGGTCAAGCATTTTGTTCGACTCTAAGAAATGTACAAGACGGTGATTGATCATTTTCTCAAAAAGCTTCCAAATGCAGCTCATAAGCGCTATAGGCCGGTAGCTGGTCAGCAATGAAGTATCATTGCCGTGCTTCAAAACTGAGATGACAATAGCTTCTTTCCATTTAGATGGAAGATACCCAGCAGCCCAGATGGTATTGAAAAATGTGAGTAGTGTGATTTGCGTGTCGCAGTGCAAGTGCTTGATCATATCGTACATGATTCTATCCGGACCCGGTGCAGAGCTCTGACAAGCTGACAAGGCAGCTTTAAGTTCGGCAATAGCAAAAGGACGGTTATAAGGTTCATTTGGGCGACATTTCCGGTTCAGAGGCTTACGTTCTTCTATTGCTTTATATTTCAGGAAGCTCTCCGAATAGTGGGTGGAACTAGACACGCGCTCGAAGTGTTCACCAAGAGCGTCAGCCTGGTCTTCCAACTTATTTCCTTCTTTATCCACCAGGGGCAATGAATGAATTTGTTGTCCCTTAAGCCTCCTGAGCCCATTTCATACTTTTGCCTCCTGTGTAAATGAATTAATACCGGATAGGAACCTCTCCCAGCTTGCCCTCTTAGCTTGTCGTCGCGTTCGCCTTCCTTGTGATTTAGTGTGTTTAAATTTTATGAAATTTTCTTCAGTTGGGGATTGACGTAGTATGCCCCACGCTTTATTTTGTTTTTTGCGCGCCTCCTTGCACTCATCATTCCACCACGGCACTCGTCTTTTGGATGAGCTACCGCTTGATTGTGGAATGAACTTGTTTGCTGCGTCGATGATAAAAGCTGTAAAATACGCTACTGCGTCGTCTATGCTAAATTCGCTGATAAAATCTCGTGATATAAATGTCGATTCTTTAAAAATTTTCCAGTCGGCGGAGGCTAGTTTCCACCTAGGGACATGCGGAAGGGAGTTAAGTTGGGCTACTAAGTTTAGTGTGACTGGAAAGTGGTCACTTCCGAATGGGTTTTTGATTACACTCCATTCCAAGTCGGGAAAAAGGGAAGCAGAACCAATCGCCAAGTCTATTGATGAGTATGAATTGGGATGAAGGTTATAACAGGTTGGCTCCTTTTTATTGAAGAGGCATGCACCGGAGTTCACGAGGAAGTTTTCTATGAATCTACCTCTCGTAGCGCATCGTGAGTCTCCCCACATCGTGTTATGAGCGTTAAAATCTCCCACGAGTATGTAGGGTTCGGGAAGCTGATCAATGAGGTTATGGAAATCTGTTTTCTCGAGATGATGATTCGGGGGTATATAAATGGTGCATACGGTTACCAACTTACTGAAAAGAATTGTCCGAACTGACACTGCCTAGGGGCGTCTGAAGGGCGACATATTGACAAGCTACATACTTGTCGGCAACTATTGCTACACCGCCAGACGAGGCGTTCGCCACGTCACGGTCTTTGCGGTAGATGGTGTATTGACGAAGAAAGTTTGTATTTGTGGGTTTAAGATGCGTCTCTTGAACACACAGCAACTTTGGATTGTGTTTGTGTAGGAGTTCTGTAATATCGTCGAGGTTGTGAAGAAGTCCTCTGACATTCCACTGTAGTATTAGTGTCTCCATAATGACAAATGTGTTTGTGCTGTGTGTTTAAGAGATGAAGATTAGCTCACGGGGCCCTTTGCAGGCGCCATGACACGAGATCTTTCTTTTCTTGGGCGGTCGAGAGAATCTCGACCGCCCACACAGAGTGGGCCGGCGGTGACTCCATCCGCCGAGGGGGCGGATGGAGTCACCGCCGGCCCACTCTGTGTGGACCGGACAGCCGCCGGGTGCCGCTGTGGCGCTGCCCCCTGACGCGCCACCTCGGCAAAACTGACTTTAGGCAGGTATGACACCCGCCTTCGAGCCTCTTTGAAAGTTATGATTTCCATTACTTTGATCGTGACTATTTCTTTTTCTTTCTTTCAAGACGGGCATGAGCGCGAGTATGCGGCATGCTCACCATCACAATTGACACAGTGTAGAGTGTTTTCACATGTTTCAGAGGCATGGCCACCGGAACTACATTTAGCACATGTCTGTCGGCCTCGGCAGTTCTGGGAACTGTGGCCGAAACGCTGGCACTTGAAACAACGAAGAGGGTTTGGTACATAGGGTCTAGCCCGTAGCTTTACATAGCCTGCCTCGATTGTCTCGGGCAGATTTCTTGAGCCAAAAGTAAGTACTATATGCTTGGTTTTGATCTCTTTGCCGTCCCGTCTTAGCATGATTCGTTTAACAGTGATCACGTTTTGCTCGCTCCAGCCTTCCAACAGTTCAGCTTCTGTCAGTTCCATGAGGTCATCGTCGGAGACAACACCACGGCTGGTGTTCATAGTTCGGTGTGGGGATATTGTCACTGGGATCTCCCCAAATGACACTCGGTTAGGAAGCTTTTCGTGCTGTTTCACATCGCGAAGTTCCAAAAGGAATTCGCCACTAGCCAATTTCGACGCTTTTTAGCCTGCTCCAAGAGCTTCGGTCAGACTTTTCGAAACGAGAAAGGGTGAGATCATTCTCACCGTCTTTTTGGTTTTATCGGAATGGATAACATGAAATCTGGGGAAGTTTTGCAATTTCCTGCCATCGAATTAAAAAAATATCTTCGGTGCGCCCTCGTTTGTGAGAGCGATCAGGGAGTCGGGGTAATGACGATAAAGCCATAAGGTAACAATGATTTTGGTAGCTATGCCAGCCGCCCACCACCGAGCCCAACAAGGGGACGCTACAAGACCCGAAGGAGATGCAGACGCCAGCTGTACATGGCCACTATAACCTAATATAATGACCCAAGGATGGATAAACTACACCAGGTTAACCCTTGCTGCCTGGAAAATTGGAAGTAAAACGAAGTGAAGACAGGAGAGATGGAAAGTGAGAGAGAAAGACGAAGGTTGGAGGGAGAGAGAGGTAGGAAAAGGCAACTACCGATTTCCCCCGGGTGGGTCAGTCCGGGGGTGCCGTCTACGTGAAGCCTAAGCCAAAGAGGTGTGTTGCCTCCGCCAGGGGGCCATAAAGGTCCAAACACCCGGCTTCGGCTCAACCTCCAGGATCCCCTTTTCCCCGGACACGGCTAAGCCGCGCACGGTTAGACGTGGGAGGGTCCGACCCTCGTGTGCTCGGGTCCGTGGTGTCGCAACACACCAAACGCCTGCTGACGCAGACGCCCCTGCGGGGGACCTTCGTGCTGGCACTCACATCAACGCGAACTAAGCTGCGAAAACACAGCTGAGGGCGGACTCTGTCCCCGACGGAGATCGCTTTCAAGATAAAAGCCGCGCGGAGTAGAACGCCCCCTTCCCTATTCCCCACGTTCCCCCCTCCCTGCGAATAGGGAGGGCAGGAGCCTTCTACTCCGGGCGGCACGAAGGTCAATTCGCTGGCTGCTGCTGCGCGCTGCCTCACCCCAACGTTTTGACAGGGAGTTTCCGCTGTCACCGAGGAGTGAGATGTGTTCATGTTTGCTTGTGCACACGTGGAACCGTGCTTGTTAATTTAGTTAGTATGCCTATGTTTACAAGTTTATACGGCCGATAAAACTACTATCCTTACGTCCTATTACCATCATCATCAGCCTATATTTATGCACACTGCAGGACGATGACTCTCCCTGCGATCTCCAATTACCCGTCTTGCGCCAGCTGATTCCAACTTGCGCCTGCAAATTTCCGAACTTCCTATAGCTGTCCACTCATTTGCTATGGCAATCGATGTTTCGACTTTCGGGCGCAACTTCGATTTGTTTAACAAAATGCTCATCTATGCATTGAAGCACCAAAGTAACCGCAACGTCCACCTATTTCGTCCCACACTTTAGGAAATAATGTCTAAAAATAGGTGTCATCCTGGAAATCATTGCAAGTGGATGCGTCTTTCAAACTCGGCGGCTTCAAACTCGGTGCCATAAAGTATTTCATTAGGAAGTTAATTAGCACTTTGTTAATTAGTTCAATATGCGTTTCGATTTCTCGTGCAAGTATTGTCCGCCTCTGAACAATCCAGCTGAAGGACTAGAATTATATCTGCTACAGGCGATTTTTAAAAATTGCATAAATCCTAAAAATGATCACCCCATATACTAGCCGCCGTCTGCTGGGTGGCAGACGGCGCCACGCAGCCGACAACGAGCAGACGACGAGGGGAGCGGCGGCACGTACGCAGTTGCGCCTACTGGTGATATTGGTTGCTGACTTCAAAAACTTTTTTCTCGCTTCAAACAAAATTTATTCGAATAAAAATTTCTAAATCGGTGCGCATATTGAGCTATCGAACATATTTTTAACTGGAGGGCCTCAAGGCTTAAATGTGGCCTGGATCTCGCATAAGATGCACTTTTGCCTACTTTGGAGGTGTTTTTCTAAAAAAACTTATCCCTTACGAATTTCAAATTATTTTTAGCATACACTATAGCAATATGCGAAAGGGAAGAAAAAAATATTGTAGTTTAAAAATTTGCGCAGTTTATGCGAAAAAATTATTAAAAACGCAACATTTCATGCTTTTTACTGAGCCAAATAAAACGCGATAAATTCTAAAGCGCATTCAGTTATCCCATCATATGAAAAAAGAATGCCCATAGAATGCTCTAAAATACAATTTGTTGTTACACCTAGTTTCAGACTTAAATAAAAAAAATCTACCTCCAACCAACTATTGCTTCTTAGCGGAAACATCAAAGAGTGCTCACGTGATCAAACATTTTTTTTCGACGAAAATACTTTGGTAAAACCTTATTCACACAATAGCCATCTAGCTCAATGTTTTGTCAAGAAAATCAACGATGGTCGCTTTTTGGGCTGGGACGCTTCGCGTGGAATTACCCTATAACGTACTTCGTTGTTTTTCTTTATTTCCATCAAACTTAAGTTATTGCAGCAAAATATGGGGCTTCAAATAAATAACGTACATAACACCGGATGTACAATTACATAAATGTGCTCTGAGAATTCTAAAGTTCTCATCCCCTTATTGTCCAAGCACCGAATTGGTTGCAAATGCTCGGATATCACAATCACATCTCAACGAAATTAAAACGGTGGTTGTGGCAAAGGTTACGCTCAACACTATTTTTCCATTACAATGAAGTTTATTTTGTGTACCGACCCGTAACACAAGACACGCAGCTTTCGCAATCGCAACTTTAATCTTTCTACCTGCAGGGAAGTTATACGGCAACAGATTATTTCAATCTAATGGTGCTAAAATTTGGAACTCCATTCCAATCAAAATAAACTTTGCACGCGTTAAATTCTCATATAAAGTATGCTTTCTTAAATATATCCTGTAGCAATTAAACTAATAATGTGACTACTATGTCTTCGTCCTTCACGTGCTATTTCTAGCAGGTTACAAACCTGTTTTCATAGGGATGGACTGTAACGTATAATTTATATGCACTTTGTAGTTTTCTTTAAAAATTTGACCTTATGTTAAAATTTTAGACATTTATATTCTGTTTAGTAGACACATCTCGCGCTTTTGTAGTTGTGGCGAAATTGATTTGCATTCGTCCTGTTTGTGTTTTGTATTTTCCTTGTGGTTGTAAAGTTACATTGCTGTCATGCTTATGCACGCTTAGGAATAACCTATTAATTACAGGCCCGCTCATTAAGAAGGCTTACGTAAACATGTACATTAGATTGGACCAAAAACTAGCCCTATAGGTAACGTACCAAATATTTTTGTAAATATTGGGAGGGCAACACATGCGTGACTTTTATCTTCATCATGTCTACATATCATCATCGATTGCACAACTTCCTCATCTGTATATATCATCATCAGCTGCAAAACTTCATCTTTGTGTGGCAGGACGAGCTCGGCTGGAATAAAGCGGTTCCTATTAGTACACATATATATCCTGTGTTTTTCTTTCACAATAAAGTGCCATTTTAATATAAGCTACCTAAACAACTTTTGCGGAGAGGTACCACGTACACGCAAGGCGGCACTCAGTCATGAGCTGAGCGCATTCCTGAGTGTAGAATATTTGTATCTAATAGTTTATGTGGAAGCTACCATCCGCAGCAACAAGTGTAAATGAATATAAATGTCTAAAAAACTTTTCCTGTTTAAGCATATTCATGTAGTCCTGCGGTGAGGTATTATTCGCGCGCCTGCATTGATGAGAGAGAGTTAGTGGTGAGCTTTGTTTTCCAATTTTTTTCCTTCCCTGGTCACCGCTGCACATATAAAATGTTTGCACTATAGGGCATTGCGCATGGTTTCGATCGCTTGCGCTCTCTGCACTGCTTAACTGTCGGAATTACTTTCTGCATCAGGCATATTTTGATGTGGACTTCACTGGTTACAGATGCTCCAGCTTTAAGCACTAGTCATTAGCCCGGGAAAGCCTGGTAACACGCGGCCTCTCAAAACTAGATCGGAATACGAAGAAAAACGAAGATGGTTAAATGTCAAAAGGAGGAACAGAAAAGGAAGGTACCCGTAATTCAACAACATCTGTGTGTTGAAGCACCGGGAGCTTAGCGTTAGTGGGCGTTGATAATGTCTGTCGCTATGGTTGGTGCGCTGCTGTAAATATGCGTAGTATCAGTATGCACCGACCTGGTAAGCGTTCTTTCATTTTTTTTCTGCTTAGAAGAACCTGCTTCGATTACCTTTATTCGTACACATGCAAGTGCGCGCGTGACGTACATACGTCACTTGTGATGATGGTGCATGTCTAACGTCGTCGTCTAACATCAGTTGGGGTGGCGGTATCAGTCTAACGTCCGCTCCAGCTACGCTGTATATCTACTTTCACTGGTTCGAATGGAGGCGGAGTTTTTTTCCTTACTATAACTCTCAGAAAACTTCTGTCCCACCTCATGTATAGTCCTGAAAAGGGCTACAGTATTTGCGAATGATTGAAATAATAAATAAATGATAATAAAACTTTTTGCACTATTCCAAGCAGCAGAATAAAAATTCTAAAATATTGGACGAAATAATTGGCAAGAAGGAATTAACGTACAGTGTTTTTACGAAAACTGGCTTTCTAGGGATGAACCATAGCTAAAAGAAAAAGAAGATGCCGACAAGAAATAAGTAAAAAAAAATGGAAGACGCTTAAGTTTCGCCTTTAAAAGTCGAACGCGATAGCATTATCGGGCCCCGTTCGCATCGCATTTCTGTTTCAGTGAGCTTCAGCTCAACACCGAACGTGGGAAAGCCAGCTTACAAAGACCAAGCATACACCGATCCCCTTAAAGTCGGCTTCACTTTTAAACAGAAATTCATTGCTGGGGAGAGGTTTTTACAGGGACAATATAAGTGGTGTTATATTAAAATGTAAAGGCCCTAGTACCTTTATTTATTATTTTATTAATTGGTTGTTATTGCCCCGACGCGCGCGCATGTCCAAAACGCATTCGGCAGGCGCAATCCCAATTTGGTCTGCGGAGGATGCGAGCGCCATCTGGATAGCATTTTTGCAAGTAAATTACCCGAAAGCGTCGCGTTGGTATGGTAGAAATGCTGGAAAGGGGGTTTGTGTTTCAGTTTCCTCGTAACCGAATTATGTTTTCTCGTACATTCAAATTACAATCCGACGCCACCATGTCTGTAGGTTGTGGTTAAGTCGTACTTTACCATTTTTCTCACGAATTTCACTGTGAGAAATTCATTTTTGTTCACCAAAACCCTGCACCACGTGGAGGGCCTGAGCGGTCGGGGTGGTTGGGGATGATTTTTTTCCGCCACGGACGCCGACATCCACGCCGACGCCGGATTTTCTGGGACATGGAGAATACAAGACGTTTCGCCTCCCAAACGGGAAAGGCTCCCGTTTGGGAGCCTTTCCCGTTTGGGAGGCGAAACGTCTTGTATTGCACTGTTAAAGGCTCCCGTTTGGAGCCTTTACCAGTGCAATGAAAGGGAATCGGAGTATGGCTCCTCGGCTCCTCGGGTGTGTTCCGAAACGGCTTGTTTTTATTTATGTTGGTCGGCGTCTCCGCTTTCTCGTCACTAAAAACAAACTGAATTGATTGCGATGACGCACGGAGTCTATGGCACGTGAATAATAGGGTGCATATACAGGCACCTATTACAAGACAGTTTACAATCGCTAACACTTTTATTTTTATTTCTCCAAAAGCACACTATACATACCGAAAAAATTGTTGAGCCCTATGGCGTTTGCGTCAAATGTCGGGTCCATCAATGAACGTGTAAATTGTACTTTTACAGCAAAGTAGAATACGCTGCACAAACATTTTCAAAGAATGCTGCCCACCTAGAACGCTTCTCACAGACCGCGACGGACAGCTCCAACTACATATATAGACTGGCTATTATGCAAAGGCCTCCTATCCAACAGAAATTATGAAGCTTGCATGATGTCGAAATTTCTGTTTTGGATCATGAAGAACTGCGCATGCACTTAGGCTAGGAAAAATAATTTCGTACTTTTCCGTCGTACAGCTGCTTGACCATCGGCCGTTGATGACGCTATGGCAGTCTCGGAGCCGGGGTTCTCTGTCAGAAAAGCAAACATTTTTTCGCACTTGTACAGGTAATTAACGTAATAGTTCAGCGGAATCCCGCTAGGTGGAGAATAGTATTTAAAGAAAAAATGAGACATTCACCGAAATGTAGCAATTGCTGCAAAGGAACCGGTATTTTTCGAAGAACCCATATGGGTTTCCTTTGTAGCAATTGCTACATTTGGGTGGATGTCTCATTTTCCCTTTAATTTGTACAGGTTAGAGACAATATTAGGCAGAATTAGAGTATTAGAACAAAATAGGGTTGGAGCGCATACGGCAGGCACTACTAAATCGCGACGGGCAGATTACCACTATTCCTGATAAGAAAAGCGTACAATAATACTACTACGTACTATATGTTAGTACTACTGGTACTTACATACGATGCTGACACTTGGAGGTTAGCAAAGAGGTTTCAGAAGTTAAGGACCGCGCAACGAGCGACGAAACGAAAACTTTTAGGTGTTAAGAAATAGGAAGACAGCACTGTGGGTCAGGGAGCAACCCCATTGCAAAACCCAGTATTCAGTGCCCAGTGCCATGCCTGAATATGGCCCAGTGCCATGCCTGCATATGGGCCCAGTGTCATGCGCGGGATGCTGGGACACTGGCATGGCCCGGCCTACTGGGAGGCGCTGGGTACTGGTGCGAAATGCAGCTCTAGAGCGATAAGTACGTGGTGCCTGGCTACCTTATATATTTTTTCGAATACAGAAACAGAGAGCGTTGTAATGCAATAAAAAAAGTAAAAACTAAAACAAAAAAACTCACTAGGATTGAAACCTCCGACCTAGAGATCCCAATTCCAGCATCTTACGATTACGCCACGACGATTCGTGATTGTTGATTCGTACTTTGCATGTCATCGCACAGACACAGTTGCAGCTTTGCACAGACGTCTCGCACAGACATGGTAGATGCGATATCGCCTTGAACAAAAACTTACGCCTGTATCAGGACGAAAATGTTGTTGTCCGTATTGCACAGTATGCCTGGAAATGCTGCAACACTGATTTGCTTTTGCAATTGCTATATTAACTACGAAAAAAGCCTTACATGAACCGCTGACCCGGGATGTTGTACGGGCTGTTACTGCCGATTTTGACAGCCGTTTCTTATTCTTCACGTAAAGGTAATGCACCATTTGCATAGCTCGACAATGCTTTTCAATCGACACGTATGTTTAGTCACATATTTCCGTTAGAGAAGCGGTTGGTTAATGTGGATGGCAGCCTTCGGCGACAGCACATAGAGCTAGAGAGCTCGTTATGCGGCGTTGCTGCTCCGGGACATGCAGCGCCATCTGTGTCGCCGGCAAGCACTCATAGGTTGGCTGTTTGCGTTAGAGCACTGCACGGGCTCGGGCTTACCCGAAAGCCCGAGCCCGACCCGGCCCGCGGGCCGGGCCGGGCCGGGTAGAACAGTTTTTTCACGGGCTCAGGCCGGGCTCGGGCACGGCGTGTGCTTTTTGACCCGGGCCGGGGTCGGGCTTTCTGGTGGTGCGCATGTGACGTGCAGCGAGTTATTCTCGGGCGTCTCAACTCTGAAAAACATTATTTTTCGGTCTCGGGCCGGTTTCGAGTCGGGCTCGGGCCGGGCTCGGGCCTAAGGTAAAGCGGGCCGGGCCGGGCGGGTAACGTAGATTATTTCCGGGCTCGGGCCGGGCCCGGGTCTCGCCATAAAGGTTTTGATCGGGCTCGGGCGGGCCGCCCAACGTTAAAACGGGCCCGGGCCGGGCCCGGGCTGAAAAAATCGGCCCGTGCAGTGCTCTAGTTTGCGTGCGCCTCTAATGCGTCCTGTGGAAATGGCAGCGGTTAGCGACCACTGTGTTGTTTTGCGGTTTCCGCAGGATAAATAATGTTGACAGCTACTTTAAGAAGAGTTGCTTGTCGATTCGGAGGAAACTGTACGCGATTGGGCATGTGTATGGTGTCAAAGCGGAATTACTGAGCGCAACGGGGCCGTCGGATATCGTCGGGAGATGCATAGCACAAATGAAATCCGTAGGCTACAAGGTGCGACTGCAGGTGAGCTTTTTATTTTTTATTCTCGTATGTGTAAGTAATTAGGCTCTTTTTTTAGTTATCAGCAGGAGAGAGAATCATAACACAAGCGAGCTGCACATGCAAGGCTGGCTGCGCGGGCTGGTGCAAACACGCCGTGGCTGTGGCAGTGTTTGTAAATGATTACAAACAAACGTCTTGCACTTATTTGCCGTGCGCGTGGAACAGGCCTTCCACCCGGCCAAACCCTTGATGCCAAGAGGCCTTCAAGAAAAAAAAAAGGAAACAAGCTATTGTGAACTTCTGTCCCATCTCACTAACGGCCGCGCTTCATATGTCCTGACTTCCTTATTCTAGCCACTTTGTTATTGACTACTAAGAATCGAAAAAAAGAATAGTTTGCTCCAAGCTGTGCTGACGCTCACCTTTGGTACCTCTAGAGCTTAGTCTTGGGCAACACGGCATCATGTTTTTTGTAGCACGAGGGAACTAATTCGGCACGTACGAAATTGCTGAGCTACCGAGCTCTTTTCGTTCCCAACAAAGTGGACGCTGCAAATGTGCGTCTGATTCCGCACTGGCTGCCAGTGCTCGCCGTTCGGGCTGGAAAAGATAAATTAATTGTTCATGCATGAGTACAAAAGGCGAAATAAGCACATGGAAGTTAGATCGTTCATGGACGAAGTCCGAGGCGTTGTTTATCTTGCGCGCCGCACAGCCGTGATCCAACGTTGTCTGTTTTCAGTTTCGTACGATTTCCAGAACTGGTAGAATTTTACAGGCAGTTGTTTTCCAACAGTGTTCCTATAGCTATTATGGCAGCCATACACGCAGCAGTACGGAGAAGTGCCGGACTTTCGCGACTTTTTCGCGTCCTTTTGGCGAGCTACCATGCTGCTCTAACGTGAATGCGCGCCTGGGAGCAACTAACAGCCAACCTAACTTTACCGCCGCCTACGGGAGGTGGCGCTACCAGCTCGGCTGGAAACACCAGCTCATCGCTTGTTGTGCTGACAATGTAGACACGAAAGAATTGTCTGTTTAAAACACCGATAGGAAAACTGAACTAGAGTGATTTATCCTCGTTAGACTTGTTGATTCCTCAGCCCAGATGGGCCGATAGAGTGTAGACGGACTCGGCGGTACTGTAGTAGAGCACTGCACGGGCCGATTTTTGCGGCCCGGGCCCGGCCCGGGCCCGTTTTTACATTGGGCGGCCCGCCCGAGCCCGATCAAAACTTTTATGGCGAGACCCGGGCCCGGCCCGGGCCCGGAAATAATCTACGTTACCCGCCCGGCCCGGCCCGCCACCCCTTTACCTTAAGCCCGAGCCCGGCCCGAGCCCGACTCGAACCCGGCCCGAACCCGGCCCGAGACCAAAAAATACATGTTTTTCAGAGTTGGGAAGCCCGAGAATAACTCGCAGAAAGCCCGAGCCCGGCCCGGGCCCGGGTCAAAAAGCACACGCCATGCCCGAGCCCGGCCCGAGCCCGTGAAAAAACTCCTCTACCCGGCCCGGCCCGGCCCACGGGCCGGGCCGGGCCCGGGCTTTCGGGTAAGCCCGAGCCCGTGCAGTGCTCTATACTGTAGGCCTAATCTTCGGTGGAAGCGAGCGATCGCCGTGTGGGTACCTGGCGAATGCAAAAAAGTTTGTATTTGAGCTTCAGAACCTTTTAACTATTATTTTTAGTAGACCAGGCAAAGTGGAAGCGCACGAATCGCCACAGTTTTGTCGTCGGTGCGATAATATCAATCAGTGGCAGGCTTCCTGAGGTCCGTTCGAACGCGTCTGAACGGCTGCTGGATTTCGTGTCGACTGTACAATACTGAGCCAACTCGCAGTCATCGATTGCGTACAAACTACTAGAAAACGAAGTGTTATCTGCGTTTGCGTAATTTCGTTCACGAATACAGCTATCCGCACCGTCAACAGGGGAAATGCCCAAAGCGAAAGTGATCTGAAGTGTCGCATATGCATGGGCTAGCTCACGCACCTTTATTCCAAGCTGCAACACCGCCAACACGAAACAAACATTAATGATCCCAATTTATATCGCTATTTAGGACAGGAGTCTGTTTTTTGGACAGGAGATGCCCATAAAATTGTATCAAGCATTTAATATTCAACAGCACATATCAGGCAGTGCGGCACAAACGAAACCAGCGCAGTCTCTGCAGTACGAGCCAGCGAACTCCAGCGACAACCAGTGCGTGTACACCACACACCAGTGCACCCCAGCGTCATAGCAGTGAAGCGAGCGTCTCGTCCAGTGTGACCCAGCTCTTATTCAGCGATCTCACCAGTGTCGCAGTGACTCCCAGCGTGCGCCAGCGTCCCCAGTGCCATCCAATGTCAAACAACGCGCTGGTTTCACACTGGAAGGCACTGGAAGACGCTGGTTTTTGCAATAGGGTTAAGTGGGGGTAGCCGATATTCTGCTTGACATTGAGGTGAAAAGAGAGAGAGAGGGAGATTATATTAATCAAAAAGACAACGATGGATCTGGGCTTGTGCGCTCTAGCTACTCTGCACTGGGGAAGAGGGAAAGTGAGTGAAAGTACTGGGATGGATGACGATGATAAGAGGAGTGGTGAGGGCTTACGCACATTACACGGTGGCCTCTATAGATCCGCTCGTCTAGTTTCGGTTCATGTAGTAACTTCAACAGCGCTACAGTTGTGCGAATTGAAGTTGCAGTGTCACGCCATTGACCGAGAATAGCATCCCCGGAGAGTGGTTACCAGCCAACGCTGGCTAGGAAATTATCCAACGTGGTTCGCTCCAGAATACCTGTATATGATGGCAATCGCATAATGTGTTCCCGCGTTTCATGCGTCAGACAGTTCTGGCAATCACGGCTGTTCGGCTGGCCGATGGCGTGCGCGTAACGGCGGGTGAAAGAGACGCCCAGCCGAGTCTTGCGTAGAAATGACGTTTACCTCCGCGTAAGCTTTGGAGACAAATGGAATTTGCGTCTGGGTCGATCATATGTAGTCATCTGTGAATGTTGTCAGCGTGCACTCTGAGTCTTTGTGAGGTCTTGCATGAGTGCCTTGATCATTGAGTAGGTGTCCGGTCGCGACTAGACAACCCGCACTTCATCAGAGGATGAGAATGCCGATCTTGTCGCAGTCAGCGAGTTCGTTGCCAATCACACCACGATGGCAACTTATCCATTGAAAAGTGATAACGTGACCACTTCGCTGGGCACTGTGATGGAGTTTGTCGATTTCCACCATGAGCAGGTGGTAGGGTTCCTTCTTTAAAAAGCACTTCAGCGCTTGCAATGCTTATTTTTCATCGCAGAACACCGTCCATTTGTGAGGGGTCTGATTTCTCAAAAAACGGGCAGCCTCACGTACCACCGTCAGTTCTGCAGCCGTAAATGTCGATTTGTGGTGAACTTTAAATCACCGGGAAATGTCAAGTTGCGGGATAACAAATGCAGCCATTGTAGCAGAGAGTGTGAAAAAATCGGGCTGGCAGGCCGTGAAATGCATAGGGCCCGTTTGGGTGGTCCATTAGGGTTACATGCAGAATGGGTTCCAAGGCAAGTGCAATCGAGGACGGACGAAAATTAGTTACGGTGATGAAATGAGGAAATTTTTAGGCACAACTACCAGTTTCTAGCGCACGACAGGTTATTAGGAGATTACTGGGGGAATCCTTCGTCATGCAGTGGACATAAAAATAGAATCATGGTGTTGATCATATTCCAGAAGGAGCTTAGCTCAAAACAGACACAGGCAAGAAATACGATGAAAGAGTAGTCTACGTTCCGAACTTGTGTACTATCAGCTTCAAATGAAACGCGAACAGCGGAGCGCATGGTCGAAGTTTAACTGAAGGTGTAGTGCGTGCCGTCTATAGTCATCGCTATTGACGGGCGCGCACGTTGTTTGACAGCACTGCGAGATGATGATCCCCTTAAACTGCGATATTATCGATTCTGTTCTGGTTCTCTTTTATTTGAAAGCGAGAAAAAAAATCAATCAATCAAAAAAAAAAAAAAAAGAAAACGTGGACAGTTTGCACTAGTCGTGCAAGGCTGTAGTAAACAGCGGTGCTGGTGAACGACCTAGCTTTTCTTGCAGGTTTCACTAGGCAGCACTCGCCGCTAAGTTTTGCTAGGAAATGCTAAGTGCTCCTAGGTATGATATTACGAATCGGCTCGCCGTCGACGCGCAGATTCTCGCTTCGGCGGGTGACGCGTTTCAAGTTGAGCGGCTTCTTCTTCGGGTGTCCGGATCGTCTTTGGTTGTTCCATGTCAAGAATACATGTACTCGCCACATAGTCAACGAGAGTTCTGCCGCCGTCGCAGTGGCTCCGAGTTTTATCTCCCTGGTGACGACACGGACGAGCTGTGCCTCCACAGTTGCCGGGGCATGGCTGGTCGAAACCTGCCGAGCCGCCACCAGAGGCGCTTTCTGCAATCACGGCACAGTTCTAGTAAGCTGTAGGTGATCACGGGCACAGCGCGCGTTCGGCGCGAACTCGGGGACACGGGGAAGCGCGCGCGGCGTCGACAGCAGCTCTGCGCGTTGCCTCGTTGATGCTACTACAATTTCTTTCTTTCTCTCTCTCTTTCTCGCTCTCATTTTCTCTTTCCCTCTCCCGAACATTGCGCGCGCCGCGCGTATGCTCTTGTTCCCTCTCCTTAACGTCCCATGTCAAGGCAGCATGTGCCCGGCACGGAGAGGAGCCGAAGCACTCGCCGCTGCGTGAGGTGGCTGCTAGGCAGCCCAGGTGACTCATCGCTCAGCGTTGTTTTGCGGCTCGCGGCACAACTTTATCATCATCATCATCATCAGCCCATATTTATGTTCACTGTAGGACAATTACCCATGCCTAGCGCTAGCTGATTCCAACTTGCACCTGCAAATTTCCCAACCTCATCACCCCACCTAGTTTTCTGCCGTCCTCGACTGCGCTTCCTTTCTCTTGGTATCCATTATGTAACTCTAACGTCCACCGGTTATCCATGCTACGCATTACATGAGCTGCCCTGCACCATTTTTTGCGCTTTATGTTAACTAGAATGTCGGCTATCCCCGTTTTTTCTCTGATATACACCACTCTCTTACTGTCCTTCAACGTTAGGCCTAACAGTTTATTGCGATAGCAATTATATGGATACTCCAAGAGGATTTCTGCCATGGTCGTCGTCGCCATGAGGTTCCGTATAAAGTCCAAGGGCGATAAAATCATCGCCGCGCGCTGTCTGTTGTATGTCGTGAAAGCACGCGAGGGACGCGCGCTTTCACGGGGAGCGAACGCACGGCGGAGAGCAAACGCGACGACTTCCGTGACGCGAAAGGCCGTAGGGGGATGGGAGGGAGGGAGGGGAGGCGACGTTTAGCTGTGGCACCAAATGCCGATCTTGTGACCGGGCGCAAGAGGAACTGGAATCTCGCAGGCGAAGGAAGGAAAGCGGGAATGCAGCGCGAGAGAGAGGATGTTCGGCTTCTGCTCACTCTAAGGAAAAAAAAAAGCTCAAAAGTTAGTCACAACAACATGACTCTCTTTTTCTGTGCTAAGACCTCTTTTTGTGTGAGTAGAATCACAAAACAATGGTCAACCCTCCTGCAGGAGTCAATTTACTCCCAATGCTTGGGAAGACTCGTCGTGAAAGATCGCGACTCCTTTGTGACTGTGCAGCAGTTGATGAGAGAAATATTATAATACATGAAAAAATACCAGATGATTTCTTCTGGCTTTATGCTTAGTTCTGGTTTAGGCATACCCTTAGGGTTTTTTATGTCCTGGTTGGAATGTAGTGTCTAACTCTCTCGTGCCATATTCTGCAATGTTCATTTTCTTTGACCATGTCTGTTTACAGCTCGCACGCTTAAGCGATAGCTGGTTTCCTGTGCTAAGGAACACCTGGATTCTGACCATTAGTAAATCTAAAAAATGAATTGGCTACTAAACAGAGCACATCAACGAGGTAACAAGTTAAGTTCAGTGGATGCATTTAACAGTGCCGATTGTAAATGTAGTTCTGTGACGTAAAATTAAATTTTGAGGGTTTGTCTGCCAAAACCAAGGTCTTAATATGAGATACACGGTAATGGGAAACTGCAGATTAATTTTCAGCAGCTCGGGTTCTTTAACGTTCCCGGAATTCACGGTGCACGAGCGGTTTTGCATTCTGCCCCCATTGGAATGCGGCCGCCGCGGTTGTAATTGTACCCGTGACCTCAAGTTCTGCAGCACAATGCCACAGCCACTGGGCTACCGCGGTTCGTTGCGTTCCGAGACCAGAACGTACACAACACTGCTTTTGAGCCCCCATAGAAACATAAAAACAAAAAAGTCTCGGTTTCGCCCGAAAGACGAAGCTTTGATAGCTATAGCAATGTATTAAACTACTGCACGAAGCAAGGTTCGTAGTTTTATCGGCTGTATAAATTGCAGTGTGCATTCGTTTACTAATTACATTAGCAAGCATGGGGTCACGCGCGCACGTGCTGATATGAACAGATCTCACTCAATGACCGCGAACGCTTGCTGTCACAGCGCTGGCGTGATGAAGAGAGCAAACAGAGCGGACTCAGCGCTTCTGTTGCCTCTTTCCTCCAACGCGTCTCCGAAACTTTAAATTACGCTACCTCGGCTCACCCCGCCTTTGGACCCATCGGAGATTAGGGCGAGCATGGCACAATACCGGTGTAGAGTAACGGCAAGAGGAGCCTAGTGCTAAACCAACGCCTCCCTTGCGCCGGCTTTCGCGCGTGTTATCACGTTTCCTCCTATTGTAATGACGAAGTTAGCACAAGCGTCACTGTGGTCGCATGGCTGCTGAAGGGAGGAAGAGAAAGACGAACGGATCGGTGTCGCTGGTTTTTGCCTCGCGCTGGCGTTTGGCTGGAACTGCTCGGGTGCTCTTTGAGCTGGACCTAACGCCAATAAACCCCATATCATTTGGTGGAGGTGCTGGGTATACTAACTATCCTACCAACTTGCCCTGGAACTCCGCAGCCGCACTCTGCCCTCCGCTACCCCCACGACCATGCCAGACGACGCCGGTGAGCGACCCACTTCGTCAATTGTGCAAGTCACCTGTGGTGCCGTTCGTGAACGAGACCCGGCTGTGTTCAGTGGCACCGCTGATACCGACGTCGACGACTGGCTTTCGTCGTACGAACGGGTGAGCAACAACAAATGGGACGATCGGACAAAGCTCACCAAGGTTATTTTTTATCTTGCGGGTGTCGCCCACCTCTGGTTCCGCAACCATGAAGCAACCATTGCGACATGGAATGACTTTGAGACTGCATTCGCGGAAGTATTTGGCCGTCCTGCGGTGCGAAAGCTTCGCGCTGAACAGCGCCTTCGCCACCGAGCGCAACAGCCGGGCGAGACTTTCACTAGTTACATCGAGGACGTCATAGATCTCTGCAACCGCGTGAGCCGAACGATGACTGAGGAAGATAAGATTAAAGAAATCCTCAAGGGCATTGAAGACGATGCTTTTCAGATGCTCATGGCCAAGAATCCTACCACCGTTGCAGCCGTAGTCACATATTGCCAAAGCTTCGATGAATTACGCCGGCAACGAGCGCTCGCCCGCCAAACTGTTCCTCAAGTGGCCTCCCTTTCCAGTTTGGTGACTGCTCACGGACAGGCTGATGACGGGTCTCTCCTGCCTCAGATCAAAGCCTTCATTCGTGAAGAGGTGGCCTGCCAGCTCTCGCTGCTCCCTCTCACCCAGGAGCCTGTCCAACCTTTGTCCTCGGCCGTGCAGCAGGCCATCCGCGAGCAGGTTGCAGAGGCCCTTCCACCAGTCCAACAGATTGCTGCACCAGCTCAGATTGCTGCACCTTTGACGTACGCTGAAGTCGTGTCGCGTCCTAGACCAACGACGCTCCCCTACTCGGCGCCGCCACCGCGCCCAGCGCTTCTCCCTGTCCCTCAAATGCCCCCTCAGTACATCCGGCCACAAGATCCCTGGCGCACGCGGGACAATCGGCCGATATGCTTCTCGTGCGGTATCGCAGGACATGTGGCGCGCTTTTGTCGCCGTCGCCTGCCGCGTCAGGACGTCGTCGTTGAGCCGCAGGTACCTGCATCCCACCAGCATGCTGATTCGAACCCATCGCCGAACTTCTGGACCGGTCGTCAGAACTTCAGCCCCCGTCTATCACCATCACCGCGTCGCCGTTCGATATCGCCGATGCGTGGTCGCCCGCCTTCCAACGAGGGAAACTAAATGCTGCAGCTTCGGAGGCAAGAGCTGCACGCTTGTCGAAATGCCCAAGACCTCCACTATCGCCGCAAAACATTATAGAAATACAGGTTGAAGGAGCCGCTACATTCGCACTCATCGACACGGGCGCTGCGTTTTCCGTTATACGTGAGACTCTTTGCCGTAAGATTAGGAAGGTCACCACATCACTTTCTGGCCTTGTACTTCGTACTGCCACCACGGAGCCCATCGAACCTTCAGCCGCATGCACCGCTAGGATCGTTATTCAGGACGTAGTTTACACAATTGAGTTCCTTGTTCTGCCTTCCTGCTCCCATGATGTCATCCTGGGATGGGACTTTCTGTCGCGCCACCGTGCCGTCATTGACTGTGCCCGTGCCGAAGTTGCTCTGTCTGTCGTTAACACCACTCTGCCTGCCGCCTCTCCCGCCCCCTTAAAGATTATTGTCGCCGCCGATACTGATCTGCCACCAAGCACTTCAACACCAGTCGCTTTGTTGTGTCCATCGGCGCCCGACACCTCGGTACTGTTCACGCCTTCATCTGTTTTTCTTCACCGCAAATCTCTACCACTTCCATTCGCCGTTCTTGACGTAGCCGCTGGTACAACAATTATGCTAGTGGACAACCCGTTCCAATACCCGCTGACTCTGCTTCGCGACGAGTGCCTCGGCTGTGTCGAACCTATTGACATGTCGGAGTGTTTGGACGTGCCTGGCTCCTCTTCTGGCCTTTCGCTCGACGCCATGACACCATTTCCGAAAAGCTCCCGATTGGCTACCGAAGTCTTTGATTCATGCGTTGACGCCAACCTTTCCCTCGAGCACCGCGAGCAACTCCTGTCTCTCCTAGATACTTTCCGTTCTTCGTTCGACTGTACGGAACATGCCTTGGGTCGTACGAACAGTGTTTCCCACAACATCGACACCGGGTCCCACTCTCCCCTCAGACAACGCCCCTATCGCGTTTCAGCGGCGGAGCGTCGTATAATCAGCGACCAAGTGAATGACATGCTCGAGTGTGGCGTCGTTCAACCATCCCAGAGTCCGTGGTCTTCTCCAGTTGTGCTAGTGCGAAAAAAAGATGGTTCTATTCGTTTCTGTGTCGATTACCGCCGCCTAAACAAAGTCACACGGAAGGACGTCTACCCTTTACCCCGCATTGACGATGCACTCGATTGTTTACAAGGCGCTCAGTACTTCTCGTCATTGGACCTACGATCTGGCTACTGGCAGGTTCCCATGGCCGAATGCGATCGACCGAAGACAGCGTTTGTCACCCCTGATGGGCTATATGAATTTACCGTCATGCCATTCGGGCTCTGTAATGCGCCCGCAACTTTCGAGCGCATGATGGACAACATACTTCGTGGTCTCAAATGGAACATTTGCCTATGCTACCTGGATGACATCGTCGTGTTTTCTTCAGACTTCTCGACGCACCTCTCACGTCTCCATCAAGTTTTGACATGTCTTAAGAACGCTGGTCTTCAGCTGAATATCAAAAAGTGTCGCTTTGCAGCTCGCACCTTGACTATCTTGGGCCACGTTGTGTCCAAAGACGGCGTCCTCCCTGATCCTGCGAAACTTCGAGCTGCCGCCGACTTCCCTAAGCCGACGTCACTGAAGACCCTCCGGAGCTTCATCGGCCTTTGTTCTTATTTTCGTCGCTTTGTGCGCAATTTCGCGACCGTTATCGCACCTTTGACGCGACTTCTCACCGTTGGCACCGAAATGTCTCACTGGTCTCGTGAATGTGATGACGCATTCCAGACGCTACGCCAGCTGCTCACAGCTCCTCCGATTCTCCGGCACTACGATCCCCTGGCGCCTACGGAGGTGCACACTGACACAAGCGGCGTGGGCCTTGGTGCGGTGCTCGCGCAACGGAAGCCTGGCTATCACGAGTATGTTGTCGCCTACGCGAGCCGAACCCTCACAAAGGCCGAGGCCAACTATTCAACCACTGAGAAAGAGTGCCGGCTATAGTCTGGGCTCTTGCCAAGTTCCGACCCTACCTTTATGGTCACCCGTTTTATGTCATCACGGACCACCACGCTCTTTGCTGGTTGTCGACTTTGAAAGATCCCTCGGGCCGCCTCGGTCGGTGGGCCCTGCGGCTTCAAGAGTATGATATCCAAGTGGTCTACAGGTCTGGCCGCAAGCATTCTGACGCGGACGCCCTTTCTCGCTCTCCTCTACCCCCCGATACAGCGTCTCTCTCGGCACAGTACTCCGCTATCTCAGCGCTCAACGTCGAGTCCATGCATTCGGAGCAACGGAAGGATCCGTGGATTGTTGCCCTTCTCGACCTTCTGTCGGATTCCACCGCCAATCAGCCCTCCCGCGCGCTCCGCCGTCAAGCCTCTCATTTTACCGTGCGAGACAACCTGCTCTACCGCCGCAACTATATACCGGGTGGTCGCAAGTGGCTTCTCGTAATACCTCGTCACATGCGCTCTGACATCTGCGCTGATTTTCATGCCGACCCGCAGAGTGCTCACGCAGGCGTGCTGAAAACTTACGCAAGGTTGCGCCAACGCTTCTACTGGCGCGGTATGTACAGCTTTGTCCTAAAGTATATCCGTGCTTGCGAAGCATGCCAACAACGCAAGATTCCTCCGCAACGCTCGACCGGCGCTCTTCAGCCTTTACCTTGCCCTGCGCGGCCTTTCGATAGGGTCGGCATCGACCTTTACGGCCCACTCCCATGCTTTACGTCTGTAAGCCGGTGGATAATCGTTGGTGTTGACCATCTCACCCGGTATGCTGAGACTGCCGCCCTTCCTGCCGCTACAGCACGTGAGGTTGCTTTCTTCATCCTGCGCAATTTCGTGCTTCGACATGGCGCTCCTCGAGAACTTCTCAGTGACAGAGGACGTGTCTTCCTTTCCCAAGTGGTCGAAGCTCTGCTTGCCGAGTGCCACGTCGTCCACCGTACATCAACCGCGTACCATCCGCAAATCAATGGATTAACTGAGCGCTTCAATCGCACTCTTGGCGACATGCTCACTACATACGTCGCGTCGGACCACTCCAATTGGGACATGATTCTCCCTTTTGTCACCTACGCTTACAATACCGCGACTCAAGCAACCACAGGCTTTTCACCATTCTTTTTATTGTATGGACGAGAACCCTCGTGCACGCTCGATACTGTATTGCCATACCAACCTGACGCCTCTGAATATCGACCCATATCAGAAGTAGCCAGGTACGCTGAAGAATGCCGCCAACTTGCCCGTACCTTCACGACGGAAGGTCAAGCCCACCAGCGGAATCGACATGACACCGACCTGAGCCCTACCACTTTCCGTGTCGGCTCCCTCGTCTGGTTGTGGATTCCGCCTCACGTTCCCGGTCTTTCGTCTAAGCTGCTGGCTCAATACCACGGACCCTACCGGATCGTCGCCTGTACATCTGCTGTAAACTATGTGGTCGAACCTCTCACGCTGTCTGACGATCTGCGGCGTCGTGGTCGCGAGACTGTGCACGTCAGCCGGCTTAAACCGTATTACGATCCCTCTATCGTGTCGTCACCGTGAGTCGCCAGGATGGCTAGTTTTCTCTCCTGGGGCCATTGTAATGACGAAGTTAGCACAAGCGTCGCTGTGGTCGCATGGCTGCTGAAGGGAGGAAGAGAAAGACGAACGGATCGGTGTCGCTGGTTTTTGCCTCGCGCTGGCGTTTGGCTGGAACTGCTCGGGTGCTCTTTGAGCTGGACCTAACGCCAATAAACCCCATATCACTATATATATATATATATACATATACATTGCGCGCCCATCTAGCCACTCTCTATCTCGGCTTACCCTCGAACACTTGCTCTCACGCGCACAGTCAACGGCACGGGAAAGCATCTTTTTGCACTTGGACTTCACGCGTAAGTTCACGGCAACGCCAACAGATAAATTTTACCGGTTGTGTCCATATAAACGCTTTCACAATAAAGGTGAAAATTTTATGAAGAACCACCATGAGCCAACGGTGAACGACCTTCCTAGAAAATGAGTGGATAAATCTCCGCCGAATGTTTACGCCCGCAGTTGGTGACAGCGGCACACAGACGCAAGAACTGGTGTCGGAAAGTCAGTTCTCTTAACTTCATGTGCACTGGATTATACTGTAACACGGGCGTCTTTATAATTCTAGCTTACATCAGTGCAACCTGCACTCGATAGAGATCGAGTGCAGCTGCACCGTTATAGTTAAGCAAATTATGCGCAAATACGCCGCGTCTTTATCACACATCGAGCACGCTCCGAAGCCCTATAACGATATTTCAAGCGTAATTAGACTCGGACTAGCAAGTTTTGCTTCTGTAAGTGAACGTAGCGGGTATCTCAAGACGCATGTTTAAATTCATGGCTGTTTCATTCGTGAACATTATGTACGTGAAGCAAAATTATCAGTAAGCAAAACAATTTTTTTTCAACGCGAGGACAGAAAACCGAAACTAGTGCATGTGTTGTGCGGCCCCAAAGTGATCCAAAGCCGAAGCTATGGTGGCTAGAAGAGGGAGGTGAGAGTAGAGGTGTGCGCCGAGACGTCGGCGCGCCGCCGCCGACTGTTCTCGTGGCGCCGCCGCCGCCGACGTTTTTTCTCGACGCGATCGCCGCGCCATTGAAGAAGGAATAAAAAGTTTGTTTTAAAGTAAATACAGCTTCGTTTGAGATTTGTATTGTCTTAATTTTTTTCCCTGTCTCACGCATAAAATCATTGGGGGAGCAATGAAGCAACATAAAACAAACAAAAGCAACGCTGCCCTCCGCGCGTCTGCGCATGCGTGTCGTCACCAGTCAGTCCGAAACTCCTC
Organism: Dermacentor silvarum; assembly: GCF_013339745.2. Taxonomy (NCBI): domain Eukaryota; kingdom Metazoa; phylum Arthropoda; class Arachnida; order Ixodida; family Ixodidae; genus Dermacentor; species Dermacentor silvarum. The sequence goes on from NC_051155.1 coordinate 34,073,607, forward strand.
TTTCAAAAGCGCAATATAGAGCTATGAGAGGGAACAGCGGCCTCAGAACCTCGTAATAGACAGTTTCAGTTTAGCGTTTTTACGCTCCGCTTAGCTTCTGAGCGGAGCGGAAGCACGAATGCGCATGCGTTCTCCGCTTAGCCGCAAGCGGGCTAGCGGAGCGAGAATGACGGTCCGCTTACAAGCTGCCTAAGCGGAGCGGGGAGCGTTGCTGCCGTCTTTCGCTAGCGAGGGTGGGCGATGCACGCGCCCTCTCTCGCACATGCAACGAAGCACCTTGCATCGATGCACCAGTCGTGCGAGTGCGAATAACATGTGTAACACACCTGCAACTTGTTTTTAAGGAAATAAAGTGAACCGCACAGCTAACAAAAACGTCGCCTGCGCATTGGCGTCACAAAGGATTGGATTGGATTCGAAATGCAACCTCGCTGGCTATCACGTGGGGTTCACCAAGTCGAAGCTTCATTTTCCACTCGATAAAATGGACCGGTAACGCATTACAAGCACCCGTCTAGATACTTCATGAACAAATAAGTTATATATTTTTGTTGTACTTTGTAAAAGTGACAAAACGGTTTTTTTATTTTGTTTCGCTACGCCGAATTTGTCCAGAGGGCGCTGCAACTACGAAAGGTCCGCTCCGCTACGCTACACGCATAACTAAAACGAGAAAATCGCCCGCCGCTCCGCTGTGGCTTAGCGGGGCAACTCTGAGCGGAGCGGACCGTATAGACGCTCAACTAAAACATTCTAATGACGGCTTGACAGTCGTGGGTACTCTTGTAAATTCATGATAACTACAGCCTTTGCAAATCTTGCCTCTGAACGAAATTGTTTGATCCAATCATTGTTTTGTTCCCAGTTTGTTCGTTTCCTAAAAAATTATTTCTACATGCCTACTGCATGGTGCTGTTTCTTTGGAACATTCATATGAAAAATCGAATGCAACGACACCGATAGCTGCACTGAACTATGAAACAGTTTCGACGTGCAGGTTAAAAAAACTTTTTTTCCCCTGAAGTAATTGTGCATCCGAGCATTGCCTGTGATTTCTACTAATCCGCACTTGGTTCTATCAACCTGGTGATGACGAGTTATCAAATTGAGCAAATTGGTTTTGAACCGCATCATAACATATCTCCGCTGAAAAAATATTCACCTGAAGCAAAAACAGAAAAAGTATTTTCATTTATTTTTTTCTTCCGGGAAAAAAGGCCGTTATAAGAAAAGTTACTTAAGCATAGGGTCACTAATATTCAGAACAAGTGATTTCACTTACTGCCCAGTCGGGAATGTGTTTACAGCATCTGGGCACCTCACGGACTGCTTAAGAGTTGAATCCAGCAATATATTGTCATAGAAGAGTTCTGTTCTATTTTATTGCGATAGCAATTATATGGACACTTCAACCGGATTTCTGCCGTCGGCGTCGCCGTCGCCGTCGTCGTCGCCGTCGCCGTCGCCGTGAGGTTCCGTATAGATAAAATCTTCGCCGCGCGCCGTATGCCCCAGCGGAAGCGTGCGGGGACGCGCGCTATCACGGAGAGCGAACGCACTCAATCTCCCACGCGCAAGCAAGGAAGCGGAAAGCCAGCGCCGGAGGGAGCAGGGGGGGGGGGGGGCACTTCTCTGCCAACAACCGCGCTCGTCGCTCGTCCGCACAGTCTCTTATCTCTCCCACGCGCAAGCAAGGAAGCGGTAAGCCAGCGCCGGAGGGAGCGGGGGGGGGGGGGGGGGAGGGGGGGACGCACTTCTACGCTGCCAACAACCGCGATCGTCGCTCGCTCGCACCGTCTCTTATCTCCACACGGCTCTGACCTTTATGCGCTCAGTTTCCGTTGAAGCGATAGACCGCACGTACGTTCGCCGCTGCGGCGTATCCACTTGCTGCCAGAGTTTTGACGGTCGTTGTCTGCAGTCATTCAGTGTGATCTATTCATGTTTGTTTGTGCGCGCTCACACCACGCTTGTTCATTCAGTTAGTAATAGTCGGGCCACATTTTCCAACGCACGCTACACATGCAATGCTGCCCGGATCGGCAGTGCAGCGCTACAGATGTGTCCCTTCGCACGCGCTGCCCACGGGAAGCGCTTCTCATCAACACCACTGTTTCACACGCGCCTTCTCGTGGTCATCGAGTCTCTCGTCATGTCGGTCTACTTACGCCGCAACACACCTCCTTACTTAATCAGCTCATGTTTACTACAATTCATATTGCTACCAAAGCCGCTCACCTTACTTCGTAGGACATTGCTGTGTTGCTATCGCATTCATTGCTTCGCCCTTAGGGCGAAACTGTGACATTTTTTTTATTTATTTTTACATAAAGCATTCAGGACAAGTGGAAGCAAGATTAACATATCTAGAGAGTGTCACGTGCGTCGGTGCCGGCTTAGCAATTCTAGACGAATTCACTGACTATTTGCTCAATGGAACAATATCTCATATAAACCAAGGCATAGCAAAAAAGAAAACAATTGCGACTACGAGGCAAAAAATAAGCAAGGATCGGCATATTTGGGGGGGATGAAATGTACAAACACACCTTACGCGCCTTTAGATATGTGCTCAATATTTTTCCAAATGTGTCGGCTAAAAAGCAAAAGATTATAAAAATTTTTTGCGTTTCTCTCACTTTCAAGGCCTCCGTATTCGGTCCTCTCCGCCCTTATTATGAAAAGCCCAGAAATGCAATCAATTTAGCAATGAAGGATGTAGCGAAGCAGCTCTTTAAATTTGTGGTTTCGGTTCCCACGCCGCGGGCGCCGCCGCCCCCAACGAAAAATGGCAGTGCACCGCCGCCGATCAAATACCCGGCGCGGCGCCGACGACGCCGCCGCCGCCGACCAGAATAGGGTGCCTCGATGCCCAGCGCCGCATCGAGGCACCCTAGACCAGAAACGACCACCACGCCGCCGCCGGTCGAAACCGACACGGCGCACACCTCTAGGTTTGAGCTAGACCATTGTCTAGTACACTCTAGTGAGAGCAACGGCGGCGGCGGAGTTATTCTAACCACTGTAGCGGAGTGTTGCAAGCAATCATGACAGCAGCGGCGGCGCTGCAGTCGACAGCAAGATCGCTCCCCTGGCGCGGAGGCACGGCGATTAGTGCCGCGGGTTTCGAAGCGGGCGTTTTCGTTCGCAATTAGCGGTCGCATATTTGACATAACTTGCGTTAAGCTAATGCATATCGTGCCTTGTTAGTAGAGGAGACAATAAATTACTAGCAGCTATCCTCTGATGAGCGGTTAAGTGTTAAAGATGCATTAGATTCGGGCACGTCACGGCCGGCAGAAATATTTTTCGCTGGTCTCGGTCGCACGCGTTCTATACGTGCTTTCCCGAATCTTCGAGAGCGAAAAAAAATGACTTCAGCTAATGCTAAGAATATTATGCTAGTGGTGTGGGCAAAAAAAGCTGCACCGATTTCTAGGCTCGCAGTGAAGAGCTCCTTAGGTCATATTACTGCGATGCACTGCATCCTGCTCGTCAAATTGGTTAATATCAATATGTGATGCTTTAGAAATCATTCCACATAGGAGTTAAGTAAACAAACTTATTTCAGTCGCTAATGTGATGAACTAGAACGGTGTAGGCATGAAGAATACTCAAAAGCACGACAGATAGTACTTGATTAAATTATCCAATATACATGGTGTCCCAACTATGATGCAAGAAGATTTAAAATTATGCAAATGCTCCATAGCTGTACAGTACCAAGGCAATGTTGTTTGCCGTCGCTTGTGGATACTCAGATTATTTTTGCATTCCGCCTAATTACATAATTAGTCTTCGTTAATTAATCAACTTATCAAATGTTATAATTCGATGAAAAGTGTCAGTGTGAAAATTGTAGAGCAGCTTGAAAAAGTACCGATACAGCTTTCTGTTGCTCAATACGTGCTACATAAAAGTGTTTTTCCGAGCGTGAAAGAAGCCCGCGAATACACACAAAATTGCCGCTCGACTGGCCGCTCGAGGCACTTTGGGTGTATTCGCTGGCTTCTTTCACACTCGGAAAAACACTTTTATGTAGCATGTATTGACCAAAAGAAAGTTGTATCGGTAGTTCATTAACTTCTACAATTTTCACATTGACACTTTTCATCGAATTATAATATTTGAGAAGTTGAATAATTAATTTGGAGTAAATATGTAATTAGGAGGAATCCAAAATAATGTGAGTATCTACAAGCGACGGCAAACAACAATGCATTGGTTCTGTACAGCTATGGGGCATTTGCATATTTTTAAATCTTGTTGCATGATAGTTGGGACACCCTGTAGATGATTCAACTGGGGTTCAAAGTGCAGCTCGCAGATCTTCGAAGTCCTGCCTAAGGCCTTGTATGCACGGGGCACGGGCCACTGACCCGCTTTAAGACCCTCATCGTCATCAGGCACCGAGGAAAGGGATGTTTTTTTTTCTGCTTTTCTAGCAGAAACATAGCCTGTTGTGCAGCCCGGCGCAAAACAGCGCGTCTGTCGTTTCATGCGACTTGACATGGCTTCTTACGGCATGGAGACGTGTAAAAATATTGTCACTACAAGGAGGGAGAACTGCACAGCGTGAATGCGAACAGAAATGAGCCGTGGAGCTAAAGAACCGAAAAGAATCATGCAAACCGAGCGCACTCGCTAGCTCCGTCAGCAGCCAAGCTACAGCGGAGGCATCGTACCATCGAAGCGCGCGACACCACTCGGCATCATGAATCACTGCAACACGCGCCGCGCTCTCCGACGGCTGCGTTGCTACCACCTCCCCTTCTAGCCACCGAACCGAAGCCATCAAAAGCATGGCGCCATTTTGTAGTTGTGTTGCAGAATGCATGCGCAAGCTCGCTGTCGTTGTTGAATGGCCCTGAAAGCGCAGCGTTAGGAGCGAGTGCAACCGAATGCTACGTCAAGTAACGGTGGGAACTTCTTTCCGTGCTACGTGATTGCGACGACAAGGACGGCCAGCAGCAGCGTGTCGCCTATAGGCTCCGTACAGTCGAGTTTGCGGCTGCTCTGGCGCCATCTGGCGCAGCGACGCAACAGTGTTGGGAAGTGGGCGCCGCAGCTCGGCCGGCTCGATGAGTGTTCTTTCCCGCGCGCTACATTTAGTCTCGGCCACGGTTGAAGCCGTTTTGCTTTGTTCACCAGCCTCCTCATTTTTTATACGTCTTGCGACGGTGCAATGGCATGCGCTTCATCGGCAAGCGTCGGAGGTGAAAAAAAAAGGCAAGTGGAACTGGTGATACTGCTGCGTAAAGGGCTGTCGCAACCACGAAGGCCAGCCGGTGATAAAGTTGTACAGGTTTCCTGGCAAATCTTATGAGATCGAACGGCGAAAGAAATGGGTCGCAGCTGTGAGGAGAGTGAAGTAAGTCAGCTTCTTTGATATTTGTGACAAGGTTTTGTTCTGTAAAGCGTGCTACACATGTGCGTTTCACAGCTCGTTGTGCGACGCCAGCGGCCATGGCCAGCTGCTGAACATTTAAAAGAAATTTGTCACGACTTTGCTGATTTGACGACTGCTTGCCGTTGTCTTAGCATTCGGTATGATCAGCATAGCACTGGCATGTGCGATGAGCAATATTTTATGCCAAGGAAGCCTATTTTGAGCTGGCGAGCACTAACTCGACGATCCTCGTTTCGGCCGCTGCCGCTTGAGAGGCGCGGTTTCACATGGTGCGATTTTTCTTGTGATATACATTTGCGACGTATCATTGTAAAAGCAAAGCGCGTATGCAAGGAAAGGAATTCGCATGCGATATCGTATCTCGTGAAAGGGGCCTAATGAGCCTCGATCATTGTACATGATGAAGAACGAACATTCGCGTCATGTAAATTAAGATCGCCTAGTTAATAAATCTCATTTATCAGCGCAGCAGGTGGCTCCGACTGGGTCCCAAACGAGTCAACGAGGATAGCATGGTCACTGCCACACGATCCAACAATCCGAATCGTTCAGCTCACTCGACATGACTGTGCTGACGACAGCCTACGAGTGAGCGTGTAGCTGCACGCGGTCCAGATCGAGCTGTATGACAATCTAAAGTAACAGTGTGACAGGGGCATCAAATGATAGGCCGCGGCGTACAACGCGCCGGAGCGAAATGAGGCATGCATTGCCAACAGTGAGGAGTCGATTAATAATCGGTTTCAGGGTGTCACGTTTTCAGGGTGCCAGTTTAGTGACTTCAATTTTAGTATAACAGTAAGCTTTATTCACGTGAAGGATGACGTCGTATACTTGCTTTCCCTGTTGCGAATGGCACTTCGCGTGAACGTCCACGCCGTCTTTCACACAAGCAACATGCAAAGCAGCGTAGAGCTTGTCTCCGCTGGTTAACGCTGCACCGTGAAAGTAATCGTCTATTCCTTTAATAGGCCTGAATCCCGCAAAAACTATTTGTGCCATCACAGAGGGCCATGCTTGTACTTTCACGTACACACACGCACAAAAAAAGAAAGCGGATCGCGGATATACGTGCTGCTTTCGGAGGCGTGTATACGTAGTTGATGATAAGTGGTTCTTGAGGGAAAGGTTGGCGCTATCTTCTGCAGCCCTTGAGGGAGCACGGCTCAGCGCCAAATTCCGAAACCTCGCTGTCTTCCCCCCTTTCCAGGTTCGCGCCGCCCGCCACATGCGACGCTGAGCATCGCGCCACCGCTACTGCGCAGCAGCGCCGCCTGTTCACTGTACGGAGCCTATTTCGTCTTTGCTGACATCGAACAAGTGCCGCTCGCCGGACCGTGGCAAGCACCCGAAGTGTTGCGGTCTGCACTGCGTCGTCTTTCATCGTAACGCACAGAGACTGCCGGATGCATACGAAAGCCTACCAGCAGGAAGTGACTGTGCCATTTTTCTCTTGACGTCTCAGGTGAGTATATCAGCTTTTGTTCGAGTTTTCAAACGGCGCGTACTCGGTCTTTCCGGTTTGGCTACATTTTTCGCGACGTTTCTCTTGGCAGTGTGCACTAGGCATGCGCGCTGAGGCTATTATCACTCGATTTTCTATTTTGTCTCTTGTGTTTTATGGAAAAAGGGTTCTTTCATTTGTATTTTTATGTTAGTATATTGGTATTTGTATATTTGGCAAGCAGAAATGAGTTCATTGCCAAGTTGTACCTCCCAGAGAGCTGCATATGAACCCAACCATGTTAATCCTGTCTTGGCTATTGTATGTATAACAATTTTAAGTACATACAGCTGTAGTTGGCTTAATCGCTGTAGGATATGTTGTTGTAAAAGTAGATTTCTGTGTACTGTTGTACTGCTTCCTTTCAGAAATACTTTTTTCTTGTACCAAGGAACTCTGACAGCATTTCTAGTCAGGTACGATTACTAATTCTCTGTTAATAAAATTTCATCAACGCAACATTGAAAGGACATATGTACACACACAGGAAGACAGAGACTTCAAATGATGAAGAGCCATAGAATAAAGAGCATTGCTGAAGCCAGTGTTTCGACAAGGAGAATAAGACAAGTCCTCTTGTCGATGCGTTGGCTCCAGCGACATTCCTTGTTCTGCGACAATTTACTGTTAAAAGGAACCATTATTGCTCTTGCTGAAGTATTATGCATTATGCAATAAAAATTAGCAGGGTGAAATGTCAAGAATGTGAACGTTTTTGTGTATTCTAATGCTAGCGCCAAGACACGCAGAAAAACAAGAATAAGATTTAGAGAAGCACTTTGTTAGCACTACCCGGTTCGCCAGCTTGATTCGCAGCTTGCAATTTATAGCATTAATGACCATAGAAATTTGTTAATTGAATTAGCTTGATGATTCATTTATGTCAAGAGATGTTGAACTTCGATTAATGCAGGTTAAAAATATACAATGACATTTTAAGATGACAGGCTTGCAGTTGACTAGCACACCACATGATGGCATGAGCTCAGGTTCGGGTTGCACACTCTTTTTCGTCTTTGCTGGCACTTTCATAAACATAACTTCAGCTTCATTATTGTCAGGGTTCTAGTTGCGTTGAAGAAGCTAACTGATTACCTTTATTTGTATTGGTAACCACGTTACACGGACAACTGCTGCATTTTAGTAGATTACGACATGATAGGACTAGGAACATTTGTGCAAATTTGTTGCAGGTAGAACTTGGCGGCTCCTGCTCCTGCCTTCCGCCACCACCCTGTCCCAACTGCGTCCACTCGAGAATTGGCAGCCTTAGTGATGATGCCAAGCAGGCCGATGACACACAGCAAGATGCAGGTAAGTGCATGTAATCCAGCAGTGTTTTCTTGACTGAAGCAGCTTGTAGCCACTCAGCAATGAATTAACTTGGACAGGGGCGGATCCAAGTTTTTTCTGAGGGGGGGGGGGGTCAGCTTCTGTCAATGATGATGATGATGATGATGATGATAGCCTTTATCATTTACCGAAATTCACCGTTTCCGCTCACGATGAATCCACGTTTTATACGACTAGAGCAACACCTGTAGCCCGCCGTGGTGGCTCAGTCAGTTCAGGCGTTGCGCTGCTGAGCACGAGATCGCGCGATCGCATCCCGGCCGCGGTGGCCGCATTTCGATGTAGGCGAAATGCAAAAACGCCTGTGTGCTTGCGTTGTAGTGCACGTTAAAAAACCCCAGGTGGTCAAAGTTAATCCGAAGTCTTCCACTGCGGCGTGCCTCATAATCAGAACTGGTTTTTGCACGTAAAACCCCAGAAAGAGGAAGAAGCCCTATAGCTAAGCCAGGTATCGGTTTCTCTGAGCTTATAAGAAAAGGACGTTACCCAATACAGCCATGTGCTTGGCGGCTGTGCCTGATAATACAGGTTGTTCAAAACTAAGCTTTATGGTTTTCTTAAAATTAGGCACTGGTAGGCACGCGAATACCACCTGTGCAAATAAGTTATGTGGCCAGGGGGGCACAAAGTGAGATGATAATTATCTCTGTGAGCAGCCCAATTAACTAAAATTGAACAATTATTTTTTGTCGACTGCAGTAAGTGGGTATGTTTCTACTGAAAACTTAGAGGCAGTCGTGTTTCTACACAGTATCAGTCGGAAGAATTAGTCTAGCGTGTTCGTGCTCCGAGATATCCGACTCCAAATTTCAATTGTACTGCGCAGAGTTATAGACTCGACGCGAGAGCGGTTTATGCTTTGCGTTGCTGTGGAAGGGAGGCATTTTGAACATTTTTAGGGCATTTACATATTGATGGGTAAAGTGTTGTCATGAGATTTGTGCATGACAACACCAAAGTTAAAGCGGCAGTATGAAATATTCGTTAGCATAGCTAAAAAGATTTCTGCTGTTGATGGTGCAGTTGTTGCTTTTGATTTCAATAAAACTTACAATACTTGGAAATCAGCAGTCACTTTATTTGCATAGCCCAAACAAGGACCATGCCCGGTCGTCTAGTCACCATTATGCACGCGCACTGCCCTCCGGCTTCTCCGCTCGCGCCATTATCTCGGCATGGCAGCTGCCGCCATCTTTACAGGCTGCGCGGTCGCGTGTTACGACAGCGGTTACAGGTAAAGTCCCTATATAAAAAAAGTACCCCCATCTAATCTTTCCTCCGCCGCCTCCTCTCCTAAAGCGCTTGATTTTTCTTTACTTTTTGCTTGCGAAAGCCAAGTCGACGGTGGCGCACCTAGAAAGCCCACGTTGAAGCTTTCAGGCCGGGCGCGCGCCGCCGCCGCCGCCGGCGACTGCGGCTGCGCAGAGGACTTTCAACATGGCTCTTAGGCGGAAAAAAAGAAAATATAAAGAAGTGAAAAGCGCGCGCTATCATCGTCCAATCGGAGATACAGGATAACACGGGAGAGAGCGAAGCGGCATTTGTCAAAGGATGGCGGTACTTTTCTTATATAGGGACTTTAGTTACATGTTCTTCGATTTTTTTTTTGTTTCGCCAGCCGTGAGGGGAAGGGAGGCAGTTATCTTTGCCAATGCCTCCGCCGCGTTGTCAGACTAAACGCAGCACCCAACAGCCGCGTCACATCAGGGAGGAGCTTTGCGCCGATCCTCACTCTCTTGCATGCGTAATCATGCGAACGACAATTAAAATTTGGAGTTGGATATCTCGGAACATAGACATGCTAGAAGAATGCTTCCAAGTGAAACTGTGCAGAAAAACGACTGCCTCTAACTTTTGAATGCAAACATACACACTTACTGCAGTGAATAAAAAGTTAATTATTCAAGTTTAGTTAATTCGGTTGCTGACAGCGATAATTATCTCACTTTGTGTCGCCCTCGCCACGCAACTTATTTGCGCAGTGCATTCCTAGCGCCCAATTTTAAGAAAACCATAAAGCTTAATTTTGAACACCCGGTATATCAACCTGTATTGTTTCTTAAAATAAAATTTGGGATGGTCTGTCGCAGGTTCGTTATAATTGCGTAAGCACGGGTCCGTCTTTGGAGTTCTGTTGGGACACCTTGATTTCCTTAAGAAGATTCTTTGTGTTCGGCTGAGACACCTTCGTTTCAACGCGGCAACCACTACGCTGGTTGTTTGCGATATGCGAATCACCGTGCATGAAGACTCACGACGCCACCTACAAGAAGAACGATGTGGTGTAGTAGCCGTGAGCGCGAGCCAGCGTCTTCGTGTTTTGCTTCCCACGCGACGTCATCCTTTTACACAAGGCGCGCATCCGCTCCCGTTTCTCTAACCACGCGACGCCATCCAAGGCCCGCGCGCTGGCGTTGGCCGCTGACGTCACGCTCCCCCACTTCCCAGCTGCTGCTCGAGGCTTCGCCCCGCTCCGCGAGAACGCCCACTCAGATAAATGGATCCGGCGGCTTCGAGCTTCCTATGCTTAATGTACGACAATAAAACAGCGAAGTTACAATGAAAAACTTGTAGCGTACGAACGGTACTGTGCTCGTACTGTATATTGTTAACGTGTAACTGTGATCACAATGAGTGCTACAGTTAAAAAAAAGTTGCCTATGCGTAGTTCTTAGTTTAGCTGTTAGTTGTTATTAGTTATATATGAACACTTCAGCGAGAGATCTCTTTCATTAAGCAGGTTGGTCGCGGAACCGATGACAGCAAATGAGGCAACCGATGACACCCCAATGCGGAACTAAGTTGATCAGGCGGGAAGGCGCTCGCGCGGACATCGGCGTGCTTGGCAAAAGGGACTTCCTCTCGTTCAGTAGACGCCACCGACGGGGCGAGTAAGGCACGGCCGGCGCCAGGAGGTCCAAGGTGTTCATGAGAAAACTTAACTACGGCAACTTCGCGACACCACAGCCCTACGGAGTAAAACTAAGCTTGTGAGCGAGCTACCTTTACTTCTACATGGCTGATACCACTGGTACTCACGAAAAATAATTTTGAAGAATGCTGGTGGCCATATTTTTTTTACAGGGCCATGCCCCTATCAGCGAAGGGGCGATACAGAAATCTGAGGGGGGGGGGGGGGTCAGGACATCCGGACATCCCCCCTGGATCCGCGCCTGAACTTGGAAGTAGTTCCACTATTCCACGCCTCACTATTGGTGCAGCAACGCTCAAGTCCACGCTATTTGTTTTAGCCGTCAAAAGGCTATGTGGATTAGACGAACCACGATGCACATTTTGATACTAGTGGAGACCACTTATACAACTTTTTGTTGCTTAACACAAAAAATACTTTGATGAAGCTTTAGCAATTTGAAAGCAATACAGTGTGCTCTCAGAAGTGATATTTGGCATATTTTTACTAGGACGGCCTCATTTTTAAACCTGTGGGTAAACATACGCCAAAACTGAGTTTTCTGCGAGTTCATCCTCATCTTTGTGCGCTTCTGCATGAGATATATATTTCTGAAACCATTTTGTGTACACAGTACATGTCCTGAGCACTTGGATCACGTTAGTTTACAGCTTTTGCTAGAAGCCATTTCTCTGAAAATAAAAATAGGCCATGTTGCCCATTTTTAATGGCCCATAATATGCTGAACAATAGCCAATGATCAAGGAAGACCATTTTAGGTGCAAGGCCTCTTCATTCTCCTCAGAAAAATTTATTCTGCTCTTACATTGAAGAAACTGGTATCTTGGCTATGCCTTTGGTGCCTTAGAATAAAATTCACATGGAACTTACGCCAGTAAAAAAATGTTTCACCTAGAAATACTTCCTAAGATGATAACTTGTCTGATATTGAAGGGCCTCAAATTTTTCAAAAGGAAATCCCAAATGGTCGAGTGTCAGGTTGGGACAGTTGGCATGCAATCGCCTTCTTACAGAAATGGGGCATACGGAGGGCCAAGTAATGTACGTTTGACATTACGTTAAACGTGACATTATTGATTCACGCAAGACAAATTGACAAGCATTCCATCCTATAAGTAGTTCCTTACATTTATTTATACTTTTTGCACATTTATTTACCTTCAGTCGGGTGACCTGTGTCTGTTTTCATTATCTGCTATATGTAGATGGTAAGCTTCAGATTTGTCTTATGGTGAAGAATATTTTGGTGTTTATAGATGTGGGCTTTTGTTTTTATTGCGATAGCAATTATATGGACACTCCAAAGCAGATTTCTGCCGTCGGCGTTGCCGTCGCCGTCACCGTCGCCGTGAGGTTCCGTATGACGTCAATGGAGATGAAATCGTCGCCGCGCGCCGAACGCTGTATGTGCGAGTGAAAGGGTGCGAGGGACGCGCGCTTTCACGGGGAGTGAACGCACGACGGAGAACAAACGCGTGTTCTGCGCCGTGCTTCCTTAAGGGCTGCAGAAGTAGGCGTCTCTTTCCTCCTCTACAATCACGATATATGTAGAGCGAACGCGCCTTCTTCCGACGCGCGAACGGCCGTGGGGGGGGGGGGGGGGGGGGGAGGAAAGGGAGGCGACGTTTAGCTTCGGCACCAAGTGCCTAAAATATCAGAGGCTCCGTCAACAGTCACCAACGCCGCACGCATTTTGTGCGAACGCGGGCAAAACGCCGACGGCGTCGACAACAGTTCTGCGTGTTGCCGGTGCTGCTGCATGTCCCAGTTTATACAGCTGATAAAGCTACTATCATTACTCCGTATAGCTCTCTACAAATTTGCTATCGCAGTTGATGCTTCGCCTTTCAGGTGAAACTGCGTCGACTTTTTTTTCAGGTTGCTGCGAAATTTTACCCGTGCTATGCCACACACTTGAGCCAGGCCTCTTGGAAAAGACGCATAATCAGACTCCAGGCGTCGATGTCAGAGGATGCCAGGGATCAAGGGAACCTGTTGTGCCCCAGCATTCAACGTTTGGCGACCTTTCTACATGTTTCACCTCTTTTGCAGCTGTACCTCGGCTGTCATCTATTCAAACAGCATCGCCAGCTGTGCCCACTTGTTGAACCATGGGGAAATATTGGCATAGAGTTGATGTTCTATTTGGTCTTTAGGATTCTTAGCAAATACTCCTGTTATAAGTTACGTATTTTTAGTACCTACTTTTTAATATTTCCCTGCTCTTGGAATTCTTAGCATCATCTCCTGCTACTATATCTGTATGTATGCCCAGTTTCCCGTAGTTCTTTTGCACTTGTGTATGCAATTGATAGGTTCTTAACTCTTGTAATGCGTAAGGCTAAAACGCTGACTTACATCATGTTTTGTTCATTTATTAATCTGCCGCGCTGTAAAATGTTCGAGAAATTTAACTCAACTAGCGCTCTATGGCAGGATAAATTGAGCACTTATTTCAAGCACCCATTATTTTTGAAAAAGGGAAGAGCATAGGAGGGTGAAAAAAAAACAGTATTATAGTTGTAAAACCTGACTGCCCATCATAAGTGCATTAATAATGTGACTTCCTTTCAGTGCAATGGTACAAGTGGCACTGGTGGACAACGTTTGAGACATGAAACCCATGGTACCCTTGGCATTCGTCAGCGTGGCAAAGAAGCTTGCTACACTTACGAATGCCACACTTAAAAATGCTTGCACAGTTACAAATGCTTGCCAAACTTACAAATACAATGGTACTGTAGGTTTCATGCACACATTGGTGGTATTACACCTTATGAGAATTGCATTTCTCGAACATGAAGGTTTACAGCAATGCATTGAATGACAAATATATTTCCTAATTTTCAGCATTTATGAATGCAAGAGTAATGGTACAGATCATATAAAATTATTTTACAGACTATATGTCCATGTACAAGAGGGAAGTGAATTAAACTAAGAATCATAAACATAAAAATATCTTGTTCGTAACACTAATTTGACAATCAGCAAGGTTCTTTATGCATTCATTTCCAAATTTGGGATATATTTTATATGACTGGTTTCATTATTGTGAGAACAAATATTTGTTTATTGTCAACGCAGTTGATGTCACCCATTTGCAGACCGTTCCTTTACAGCCTAAAAATTCAGTGTAATAATGGGGTGTTTCAGGTTTTGCGCACTCAATGTTAAGGGACGCAAATGGTGGCACACAACAGAATGCAAGAAACAACAAAGGAATGCAAGTCGGGCATGGGGCTTTGTAGGCAGATGCTTTCGTGCGCTATTTCTAAAACTCCCTGTGGTCTGCGTGAAGGCATTGTCTAACGCTTTGGTTGAATACATTGGCAGCCACTTATTAAGTCAAAATGCTTCTCGAAACAAGTTTTTATAATTATTTCTGCGAGAGATTAGAAAAAAAAACAACAGCATAGAGTTTTATATATAGATTTTAAATATGTCAGTGGTTTTTGTGTAGGTGCTATATTTTTTTAGTTAACTCGTACACAGTGGCAGAGTATCTGCGGGCACTTTAATGTATTTAACAGTTTCACAAGAATCATCGTGCTGTATCTTATTCAGCTCGTTGTAGACTGCAAAGTGCCGATATCTACCCAAGCAGCATGTAAAATTACTGAAACGATGCAAAAAATAGGACACTTTAAATAATTTTGAAAGAATGCAATTTCAATTGATATTAGCATTCTACATACCTTGCAGAGTATGTATGCCAAATTTCGTTAGTATCGGACAATTGTAAATGCACAAAGTTATTTGCATGGGATTGTGAAAAAATTATTAAAGTGTACTGAGCTTTACTTGCATAGTCCCACTAAGTTTACATGTCTGGATAGATATCGCCACTTTGCCATGTACAAAGAGCTAAGTTAGCACAGTGCTTTCTGTGAAAATTTAATACAGAAGAAAGTGCCCGCAAAGATCACTATACATTGTGCCATTGTTTAAGACATAACTGAAGAAATGTAGCAGCTAAACAAAAATAACATACGAAATCAGCTTGAAGAACTCTCTAATTGGCCTAACTTTCAAACCTCTAGTACAGAAAAAAATAAAGAAAAAACATTTCGAGTAGCATCTCCCTTGAACACAAGATTTAATAAACAAAACGTGTCCCTTGCTATAGTCGCCTATAACATAGCGACACAAAGTTGAAGGCAAGTCCTCTTGCCTAAGCGACTCTGAGCTGTCTTTCCTTGGGCTCCTGTTAAGCACTGAGTTTTCCTGCATTCTAAAGAAGTGCAATACTAAAGGTTTTGTGAATGTGCACTAACAGGGGGGAAAAAGGTTCCCATAAATGCAGATAAGGCTATCACTTTGTTCATCATTTACATGTTGAATCTATATCTTTGTATTGTGTGTTGTATTGTGTGTTTCAGCGGTGACTGCCTCTAATTATTGAACATAACTGCTTCAATATAGTGCTGCAATCTTTGCTAACAAACATTTATAAAATTGGAATTGCGGTACTCAAGAATTTCTGCTTTGTAAGAAATAGACTAGTGCCAGTTCTGAGAAACACATCCCCAAAAGCAATGAGGGAATAGATTTGTTCCACACAGAATCGTGCTACAGGGCTTACAAAAGGCTTTGTGGCAAAGTAATATTTAAAACAGCAAAGCGTGCTGCACCAAGTATGGTGACAAATTTCAGGGCTGCCAGTCTGAGTTCTCTTACAAACTAACCATACGTTCAGCACTGACTAGCTTCAATAATGCATGCCAGCACTCTGCTGAAGTGGTTCACTTGCTGAAATTATTCTACTTTAAAGCCAGCAGGGCGAGGGCAGCGTGTACGCTGGTACGCGCCGTCCTCGCCCTGCTGGTTAAATTATTGTGATCTTGTTTAAGAAGACATTGGCAATTATCATGCACTTGTAATCTGTCAGTTTTGTAAATATTTGCCAATTATTTTTTCAGCCTATGATTCTTGGTGATAGAGATATTCATTGCAGAAAGAGCTAGTACATTGTATTTAATTATAAAGGTACTAGTCATTCGTAGATTTTTTGTCTTCAGCATTTGTTCTGCCCCACAGCTCTTTCTTGAAATCTGAAATAATGTACTCACCTGCTTATCTTAGCAGTGTACAGTGAAATCTGTCAGTATGTCTTGTTTAAAATACTGCTGATAGACCAGATAGTTAGGCTATTTGTTAATTTAAAATTATAACGATGATAGTGTAGGACCATAACAGGACTGGTGTTGACTCGCAACTGTGCCCAGCTACATCAATGCAGTTGTACCATACAATGTGCATGTGCTCAGAAGAGCTGAACACCACAGATAAAAAGTAATGGCCACCCAAGGTTTTTACTCATTGTGTGTCATCTTTTAAGAGCAGATTATTCGCCAGATGTAATTTATCCTCAGTAAATACATAAATCAGTTATGTGAGGTGTCTTATTTTTATGTTGCAAGTGCGAAGTTCTTGTGATCTTGCTTGTTTTTAATTTGTTTCCTTTGTGAGCATGAGTGATGTAGGTTGCCTCGACGCATATTCTAATAACTGTTTCTTCATCACTTATATTCACGAAAGGTAATGTACACATAACTTTCGCAGTTACTAATATCGCGGGTTTCGAGTTTAATTTTCTTATGTTTGATGTTATGTTTATCTACCAAGTCGTTTTGTTGTACATTGAAACATATCCACCCATTGCACAGTGGGCACCCAAATTATGAATATCTGTTCTTTCTTTCTACCTTGCTCTGGTGTTGTCTTAGTTCAGCATTGGTGCAGTGTCTCTCTGCACCTGCAAAAAATAGCAAAGTGGCTAAAGTTGAAGGTCAGCGAAAGGATAAAGATACCAAGCAAAAATACCAAGCTGTATGTTCAAAAGTTTGCATACAATTCGAGAAAATGTGACATCCCCCTATGGTGTGAGAGTTGCTTTCGGCATCAAATGAACTGTGCAGCATAATTGCTAAAATACACAACAAAGCAAAAAGTCGTTCTAGAGAGAAGCGGCAGTGGTAAAGTTCAGTACAGAAAATGTTTTATTTCACGCACCATTATTGTGGCTTATCTGTTCCTGTTGTGTGGGAACACATACGTTGAGTAGACCAGCCTTCACACCAGTGTTACCTTAAGGGACACTAGAGAAAGGTAGAAATCAAAAACAGATATTCACACTTGGCTGCCTACTGTGCATGTTGTGGATGTTGTACTCTACAAAAGGCTACTGTGGTAGGCAATCACAAAGACAAAAGAATTTAAATTTAGTGTTATGTGTCAGTCAACCTTCTGTGACCTCCTGTGTCCATAAAAACCCCTTTTTTCTGTATGTTCCAAGCCATAGGGAGGCTTTATGTAAGTCATGTCATGCTTGCTAAGTTAAAAATCAGAACAAGAAAGATCACAAGAACTTTATATGAGTGACATGCAAATGGTGGCACCTAATGTAACTTAACGCATTCACTGAGAGTAAGTTACAGCTGGTAGCTAATCTGCTCTTACAGGGTGACTTGTGATGAGTAAAAGAAGCCTTCCTTCCTCACGTCTCTACTTTCTGTATCGCTTTTAGGTCTTCATGTACCATGTGTATTGCATTGTTACAACCGCATGTGTGCAGCTGGGTACAGTTTAGTTATCACCTGGTCTGCTTGCTTCCTTGTCCTCATGATTCATGCGCAATCTTTGTCGTGCAAAATACAGCTACCTGTCCTACATATTTTGCCAGCGTGCTTGCTTTATGGCAAGTTTTGTATTAGTGCTTATTGCAAGTGCAAGGAAGATGACGAACGTCAACGCAGAGTCAGCAGCATCGGCAGCATCAAGCGCGCAGCAGAAGCTCGAGCGAGAGGAATGGGCTCGGTGCATCCTACGACCCGCTGTCGCTACGAACCCCAATAAATCCCCTTTATAAGTGGTGGAGCCGTGCTGGGTAACGTTCCATCTACCATCCTGGAACTTCGTTCGCGGACGCTACCCTCTGCCATGCCGGACCCCGACAAACAGACTCTTCCATCGCCACCCGTACCTTGCGCTGGTACCGTTCGCCAGCGGGAACCTCCCATCTTCAGCGGAACCGACGACAACGACGTTGAAGAATGGCTGTCATCTTATGAACGGGTGAGCGTTCACAACAAATGGAATGACTCGGACAAGCTGGCTTACGTATCCTTCTATCTTGCGGGCGTCGCCAGTCTGTGGTTCAGGAATCATGAGAGGGATATCCGAACGTGGTCGGCGTTCAAGACGTCGATTACCGAAGTATTTGAGCGACCCGCCGTCAGGATACTCCGAGCCGAGCAGCGTTTGCGTACACGCGCACAGGACACCGGTGAGACGTTCACCAGCTATATAGAAGACGTCCTCTATTTGTGCAGGCGCTTGAACGCTGCCATGACGGAAGCTGAAAAGATTAAGCACGTCATGAAGGGAATCGATGATGACGCGATCCAGATGCTTCTAGCCAAGGACCCGCGCACTGTTGGCGACGTTATCAGCTTGTGCCAGAGCTATGATGAATTGCGAAAGCAGCGAGCTCTGAAAAGGCGACATCCCACACCTAATGCGGCGTCACTCTGCAGCCTGGCCACCGGCCCCGAACAAGCCTCCCTGATAGCCCAAATCAAAGATTTCGTCCGCGAAGAAGTCGCACGACAGCTGTCTCTGGTGTCCATCACTCCGGAGTCTGCCAGCACTTTGCCGTCTCCTCTCCGTAATGTGATCCATGAAGAGGTCATGAACGCGCTGCCAGCTGTTCACCAGCAGGATGCCGTGGCTACACCATTAACTTATGCTGCGGTTGCTGCAATGGCCCCTCGCAGTGCGCCCGTACCACGTTTCCAGCAGCCTGTGCACCGCCCTCCTCCTCCCGCTCCCTGGGCCAGCACTGCCGTCGCTAACCCGTGGCGTACGCCGGACAATCGGCCTATATGCTTTGCATGCAGGTATGCCGGTCACGTCGCAAGGTTCTGCCGCCGCCGATCGCAGGCGTTCGATGACGATCGACGAGCGTCCTATGTGCCGCCCGATCCAAGTGCGCCTTACGGACCCTTCGATTCATCACCACCTCGCTCCCAGACTGATCGCCGTCCTCGCTTCGAACGCTTCCGGTCACCCTCCCCACGTCGCCGATCGCTTTCCCCTATGCGTCAGCGACCCGTCTCCAACGAAGAGGGAAACTAGATGACGCAGTTCCTGAGGCAAGAACTGCGCAAGTGTCGACATGCCTAAGTCCTCCTCCTTTACCTGCCAATGTCATTGATGTGTTTGTCGAAGATGTCGCTACAGTCGCCCTCGTCGATACCGGTGCCGCTATTTCAGTTATGGATGCCAGGTTTTGCCGCTTGCTTGGTAAAGTGACGACGTCTCTGTCTGTATTGTCGCTTCGAACGGCAAGTGCTCAACCCATTCGCCCTACCGCTGCTTGTACAGCCCGTGTAGCCATACAGGACGTTTTATACACGATTGAGTTCATAGTTCTTTCATCATGCTCCCACGCCGTTATTCTAGGATGGGATTTTCTCTCACGCCACAATGCCATCATAAATTGCACTCGGGCTGAGATTGAACTTTCCCACCTTGGTGACCTGGCCTCGGTCGATGCTCATCCTGCCACTAAACTTCTCGTGCAAGAAGACACCTGTATTCCCCCGTGCTCTTCAGCATTCGTACTGGTCTCGTGTAGTGCTATATCCGACGGGACAGTCTTATTCATGCCCTCTCATCACTTTATTACCCGAAAAGCGCTTCCTTTGCCCTTTGCAGCTCTTGACCTCGCCGCCGGTGTCAGCACGATGCCCATTTAGAATCATCTTTCGTCGCCGCTATCACTGCTCCGCCGCGAATGCCTTGGTTACGTCGAGTCGGTTGATTCAACCCGAATTGTCTCCGTCCTCGACGAAATGCCTTCTACTGCCGTTCATGAACTGAGTGCCCTCTCCCTAGCCGACTCAGCATGGACAGATGTGTTCAGCCCATTCATCGCCGACGATCTGACACATTCGCAGCGATCTCAACTTCTCGCACTCCTTCAGCACTTCCACCGTTCTTTCGACGTTGCGCAAACATCTCTTGGCCGTGCATCGACAGTCGAGCATCACATCGACACTGGCTCTCACTCACCGCTGCGACAAAGATCATATCGCGTGTCTGCTACGGAACGTCGCGTCATTGCAGAACAGGTCGATGACATGCTTCGTCGGGGCGTCATTCAACATTCACAGAGCCCATGGGCCTCTCCCGTGGTACTCGTCACTAAGAAAGACGGTTCCATCCGCTTCTGTGTTGATTTTCGACGGTTGAACAAGATCATACTGAAGGACGTCTACCCATTCGATGGGTAGACGTCCACGCATCGATGATGCTTTCGACTGTTTGCAGGGAGCCGAGTTCTTTTCTTCGCTGGATTTGCGGTCAGGCTACTGGCAGGTTCCGATGGCAGAGGCCGATCGCCCGAAAACTGCCTTTGTTACACCAGACGGCTTGTATGAATTCACCGTCATGCCTTTCGGACTTTGCAACGCACCTGCTACGTTCGAAAGAATGATGGATAATGTTCTGCGTGGCCTCAAATGGAAAATCTGTCTTTGCTATCTTGACGATATTGTCGTGTTCGCCCCTGATTTCGCAACGCACCTGCTCCGCCTCCAGCACGTACTCACTTGCTTGACCAACGCCGGGTTGCAACTTAACCTGAAGAAATGTCGATTTGCTGTTCGTCAGCTCACAATTTTAGACCATGTCGTGTCAAAGGAGGGCGTTCGCACGGTTCCCGAGAAGCTACGTGCTGTTACTGCGTTCCCAAAACCTACCACTATCAAAGAGCTACGCAGTTTCATCGGCCTCTGCTCTTACTTTCGGCGATTCGTTCGAAACCTTGCGTCAATTATATCACCTCTCACGCAGCTCCTTGGTGTCTCTAGAGATCTCTCATCATGGTCTCCAGAGTGTGACGACGCCTTCACAACCTTGCGCCGTCTTCTCACGACGCCACCCATTCTTCGCCATTTTGACCCTCAAGCGCCAACCGAACTTCATACTGACGCAAGTGGTGTAGGCCTTGGTGCTGTGTTGGCACAACATCAACCTGGCCACACAGAATACGTCGTCGCATACGCGAGTCGCACGTTAACCAAGGCGGAGGCCAATTACAGCGTAACAGAATAGGAGTGTTTGACCATTGTGTGAGCGCTTGGCAAGTTTCGCCCATATTTATACGGCCGATCTTTTGACGTAGTGACCGACCACCACGCATTATGTTGGCTGTCGACGCTAAAAGACCCATCGGGCCGCCTTGCCCGCTGGGCATTGCGAATTCAAGAATATGACATCCGCGTGGTTTACCGTTCCGGGCGAAAGCACTCCGACGCTGACGCGCTATCCCGATCACCGCTTCCCCCGAAGGCCAGTCACGACTCCTCCTGCGAGTGCACATTGTCATCTCTGGACTTTGACACTATCGCCTCTGCACAGCGTGATGATCCCTGGACTGCATCTCTGTTCGACCTTCTCTCGGATACGTCGAAAGTTCCAGCGTCACGAACGCTTCGGCGCCAAGTTCCTCATTTTGCGATTCGAGACCAGCTACTGTATCGCCGCAACTATGCCCCAGAGGGTCGCACATGGTTACTCGTCATTCCGCGAACCTTGCGATCAGACGTTCCACGTCGACCCTCAGTGTGGCCACGCGGGAGTCTTCAAGACCTACGAAAGACTTCGACACCGCTATTACTGGCGGGGAATGTACAATTTCGTTCGCAACTTCGTCTGCTCTTGTCATGAGTGCCAACGTCGCAAAGCGCCACCGCACAACTCCGCCGGTGAACTCCAGCCTTTACAATGCCCATCCAGACCCTTTGATCGCGTGGGCATAGATCTCTACGGGCCACTTCCGTTGACTCCTACCGGCAACAGGTGGATCATCGTTGCGGTAGACCACTTAACACGTTATGCAGAGACTGCTGCTCTACCAAATGCTACAGCGCAGGAGGTCGCCAATTTCATACTACGCCGTTTTCTCCTTCGTCATGGAGGTCCACGTGAACTTTTGAGCGATAGAGACCGCACCTTCTTATCTGAAGTCATCGAACAACTGCTTGCTGCATGCGCTATTGTTCATCGTAAATGCACTGCCTATCACCCACAGACTAACGGTACCACGGAACGCTTCAACCGAACTCTTGGTGACATGCTCGCCATGTACGTCTCAGCTGATCACTCTAATTGGGACCTAGTTCTTCCGTTTGTCACCTACGCCTACAACACCGCGACTCAGGCCACTACCGGATTCTCACCCTTTTACCTTCTTTACGGCCGTCATCTTTCGCACACAATCGACACCATCCTGCCCTACCGGCCGGACCCATCCGAATGCCTGCCGATCTTGGAAGTAGCCAGACACGCCGAAGAATGTCGCCAACTGGCCCGCCAATTCACCTCAGACGACCAGAACCGTCAAAAGGCCGTTCACGACGCCCGGAACTCGACTCCCAATTTTCTCCCTGGCGCCCTCGTCTGGTTGTTAGTGCCACACCACACGCCTAGGCTCGCTTCAAAACTTATTCCGAAGTACGACGGGCTATACCGCGTTCTCGAAAGAACATCACCCGTTAATTACCTGGTTGAGCCGCTCACGCCGCCGTCCGACATGCGACGTCGGAACCGTGAAGTCGTTCACGTTCAGCGCCTCAAGCCGTATCACCTTTCTATCGTCCTTCCGGACAACTAAGTCGCCAGGAAGGCTCTTTTTATTTCCGCGGGGCCCTTGTAAGGAAGATGACGAACGTCGACGCAGAGTCAGCAGCATCGGCAGCATCAAGCGCGCAGCAGAAGCTCGAGCGAGAGGACTGGGCTCGGTGCATCCTACGACCCGCTGTCGCTACGAACCCCAATAAATCCCCTTTATACAAGCAAAGAAATTGTTGGTGTCTTAAAAAAATTTGGTCCTGAAAAAAACATGTTTATGTCAACCTAAATAAAATGTTTAGCTTAAATATTGCGGTATGTTTTTTGTAATATTGTCAGTTTTCAAGTTTGTATGCAATGTTGCAGATTGTATGAAAGAATAAAATTGATGCACAACTTTTTTAATATGGTGTTTTTCAGATCAGTTTTCAACTCAAGCTAAGAAACATGCATGAGTTGTGTGGGAAAAGTGCCAACAAGAGTACCATAAGGTAAGACAGCTGTTTTTAATGTTAAATTGGATTATCGATTGCCAACCAGTTGCTGCCTGCATTTTGTACTGCATGGATTATGTAATCTAAGTTGGAATATTGTTTTTATTGCACTTCATTATCTGGTTCTCCTTTTTGCACCAGTGTAGCCCTTTGTTATATATTATGTGTACTTTATTTGCATAGGAGGTTACATCCTAAGTTATAAATAAACATACGTCTAAGAGAACAGTGAAATAGGTTTAGCTTACGAACCTTTTGACATTATAAAATTATGACTTGTGTTGGGGTGAATTGAACTTTTGCATGAGTGACATACTATTTTGGGGTGTTCAGCTGCGGTTTAGAGTGACGTTGCAGTGTCATGCACATGCAGCTGCAAGGTGCATATTGGGTGTTTCTTTAAAATTGTTTTGCTTGGTTGGCTATTGATTCCAGTTTAACATTAAAGAGAACTGTCTGGTGTTCATGGTGATTCTCTGCTGACTGATACATTTGACACTTCCAGAAGGCGGGATCGAATTTCGGCCGTGGCGGCCGCATTTCGATGGAGGCGAAATGCAAAAACGCCCTTGGGCTTGGATTGTAGTGCACGTTAAAGAACCCTAGGTGGTCAAAATTAATCCGGAGCCCTCCACTACGGCGTGCCTCATAATCAGAACTGGTTTTGGGACGTAAAACCCCAGAAAGAAGACACGTCCAGTAGACAATAACAAAGTGATGGAATATTCACTTTTTGTTGCTAATCTGCCTTGTGCTCTTTGGTAGATTAGCTATGGATTCATTATTATTATATGTTGTCCTTTCACGATAGTCACTTTGCACTGTCGGCAAAGTTTTTGACTCATTTTTCACAGCGGCTCGACACTGCCAGCCAAGAGTCGAATGACTTCCATGGATTAGTTAGCTTACTCTATTTGCAAGAGTCCTGCAGCACGCACTAGGGGTAATGCGACACATACTAATGGAGTCATCAGACTCATCACGAATAGTTACCCGACTCCTTCAACAGTGGTCATGTGACCCTTTATCTTGAGTCGTCTGACTCACCTAGAATAGTTAATAGACTCCCTCAGCAGTAGTCTTGCAATCCTCTTGAGAGGGTCCAGGAGACTACTAGAAAAGAGTGTGCAAAACTACTGCTTAAGGAGTTAAGTAACCACCTTGTATACATCACAGATAGTCTTGGGACTCTCTGGCAAAAGAGAGTTCAGGTGTCTCCCCCAATGTGTGTCATATATGTGACGAGTCCAGACTCTTCGAAAAAAGTAAGAGATACTCTTTTTTCTCTTAGTGTGCTCTGCGAGAGACTTGTACTTTGCGTGGCGGTGGGCGGTCGCGCGCATCGTATCTTGAAAGCGTTCTGCAACACGGCTCCTAGCTTTCGACGCTCAGTTTCCGTTGAAGCGATAGACCGCACGAACCTTCGCGCGCTGCTGCTGGCGCGCTCGCTCACGCCAGCGCTTTGACAGCGCTTGTGTGCGGTAATCGAGTAATACCTATTAGTGTTTGCTTGTGCGCGCTGACATCATGTTTGTTAATTCAGTTAGTAAGCGAAAGTGTCCAAGTTTATACTGCTGATAAAACTGCTATCCTTACTCCGTATAGCTCTCTACTAATTTGCTATCGCTCTTGATGCTTCGCCTTTCGGGTGAAACTGCGACATTATTTCGTTCCATCGCTCTTTGTGCGGTCCTTAACTTGCGCCACTACTTACGGCCGGCTTAAACAGCTCCGCTGTTAAAAGGTGAATTGTCTCACCATAGGGCGAGTGTTATCGTAAAGTGCAGCGAAACCAGAAGTGCTATCGGCCTCAAATGAAACTTACGCCGACAACGGATTACACGGTACAGCTTGCGCCGTGTAGAGATTTATCACTCATCCATTTTGCTTACAGGGGGCGAGAATGGTCGTCCTACTGCAATATTCTAGCTTTCGTGTTTTTGTTATGCGAAAGCGGCAACCGAGCGTAAAAGCCAGCATCCCGCGTCTGTAGCAGCCCTTAAGTTCCCATTGGCTGCGACGCGACGTCACGAGCCCGCCTCGACCGAGTTCCCATGGGCTGCGACGCCACGGCACGAGCGCGCCTTGACGGAGCAGAGCGGGCGAAAGCAGACACCTACTGCCGCAGTAGCACACCAGGTGTTGCGTGAGGGAAGAGGGCATTCTCCGATACGCCAAACAACCCTCGCTCTCGGAAGCCTGCGCGCAAGCTCTAACGTGCCTTCTAACTGCGCCTCGGTTAGGCTGAATCAAAACGCGCCAAGCGTCTCAATGCGCTCGCTTCCCCGCGAGGAGTTCATAAATCGAAGCATCGCTCGGCGGCGTTCAAGTGGCCATTAATGTTTTTGCATTCACATCTCATAAGAGGTGCTTAGGTGTCCTCGATTTTTTTTTTACAGCTAAGCTGTTAGCCTCTAGTTGGGCGGGATTTTTCGTGTCCGCGTGCTCGGCTCTCGCTAACACAAAAACTTGGGCCGATCTCGGAATTAATAAAAAGATGTGGGCAGCGCACAGTGTGCTGCGTCTACAAGACGCATCACATGGCGTCATCAGGGGAAATCATCGCTTGACGAAGTCGTCATGGCGTGACGTCACGTTTGACGGAATGACGTCATCACATTACGTCATCAGCCGATATGGTTACGTGACGATGCCGTTATTCTCGTATATTCGAATTACAAGCGGAAGCTATCACGTGTGCAGCTTGAGTGTAAGTCTTACTTAACAAATTTTCTGGCGCAAATAACTCTGAGAAATTCAATTAGTTCAATAACGCACTTGCGGTTGGCGGAGAGCCTAGTAGAATGAGGATGTATGCTGCACTTTAGCACACGTGCGCGCTCGCGCGCGTGACGCACGTTGCTTGTGGTGATGCTGCTTGTCTGACGTCGTCTATCGTCTGTAATGCTTATATAACGTCGGCAGCAGCTTTGCTGTACATCCACTTTCACAAGGTAGAATGGAGGCGAAGTATAGACGAAGAGTCATCGCTCATTGCAGTCAGAAGGGATGTAGGCGCCTGTCAATGGTGATGACTGGACGGCGAGCACTACACCCTGTGAGTATTGAGATGCGCCAGGCGCCTTTGTGCGGGCGTTGACCTCTTCTGTCGTCCCTAGGCCTCTCCCTTTCCATCCGCGACGGTTGTCAGCGGTGGCGCACGCGCTGCCGATCGCCGCCGACAGCGATGGGCAGTGTTGCGTCCCGAATCGGCAGGGCGGACTCTTTGGTTGTTTCTATCGAGGCAGCCCCTTTCATCAGCGTCGCCCAGACGGCGACAGTGCCCGACACCGACGGTGACGGGCAAACAAGCCCCTCAACTCGGCAGTGCGCATCCTTTCGATGCTTCCCCCGCTGACACCCCCTTCATCAGCGGCCGCCTACCTGGCGACGCGGCCCGACACCGGCTGTGACGCGATGAAAAAGAAGCTCACGTAGAAGCGACCACAACCGCCACCTTTCGTGGAGGCGGGGACTAACACGAAGGTCACTCTCTCGACCCTGACAAGATGACCATCACGGGGAGCAAGAAACCAAGTCGGCGACTTTCGTGCATGGAAGGAGTGTGAACGCCCTGTTTCCAGATCGCCTTCTTGGATATCAGAGGTTGGATATCAAGGTTGGATATCAGAGGCGGAGTTCTGTGGACAATACGACCACTCTGATTGGCCGCATCAATGCCATCGAATTCACTTGTGTAGGGAACTAGGGAAGACGACTGCTTTATAAGCGGTCGCATTTGGCTCCGTGGGGGTGTGCTGACGTGTTCTGAAGTGTGCTCAGACATGTAGTGAACTGAGACATTCAATGTGCGCCTACATGGAGTGGGTTTGTTTATCTGGAGCCAATGTAAATATGTAAAATAAACTCTTTTTTCTCAGTCTTTCTCCCGGACGTACTGATTATACTGGCTGGAGTATCACCGGCCTAAACATTACCCCGAGTCCCAACTGCAGAACGATCGCGGGGGGCAGCTCTCCGGGACAGAACTGGTTACGTAGACGTTTGCCTCTCGTCTGCCGGCGCCTTTGTGTCTCGGACTTGAGCTCGCCTATGGTGCCATTGCACGTACGGTGAGCCCGTACCTTGTGCTGATCCTTTCCGGACACTCAGCCGAAGAGTGGTGTCTAGTGTTCGCGCCTGGTCGTACTGCACCGAGCCGTACTTGTTGGAGGCCCAAGCCGACGGAGATTGTCCGAGCTCTCGTGAGTGGGCGTATCGCGAGAGCAAGCAGCATAGCTGCAGGGACTTTTCCCAGCGGCGTGTCCCAGCTTGAGCCTGTGCTATGGGGCTCCTGCGTTGCCCAGGGGGCGCTGCAAAAATGGTGCTAAAAAGCGCCCTCAATCCGAAACTGGGTAGTACCAAGCTCGGTCGTCTGCTTTGGATTGCACGTTTACAATATGGACCCGCCACTTTCGGTTGTGTTGTACCACGGCTTGCAGCGAATATCGGGCGCCGAAGATTTTTTTCATTGGTGGCACGCTGCGTAAAGGCAAGGAATTATGCAACGCCGAATACGTGTAAGCAGTTCAAGAAATAAGCTGCGAAGTTTTAGCGCGGTGTCAATCGCAAGTGAAGCGAGTCACGTACGAAGCTGAACTTCGGGTACGGTTTGCACGCTGCTAGATTCAGGCGCACAAACACGAGGAATTCTTGCTATAAGTGAATTCACAGTAGCGATAAGCAGACATCATGTGTACGGCCGGAACTGCTCGAACGCACGATTGTACGCGCCGCGACGGCAGCGGTCTTTCCACTTGCCGCGAAACGGCGGGCCTCCTGCAATCTTTGTTGACTGCACGCCGCTTGACATGTAATTATGCCTGCGCTGTAGTAGCGGCCATCTGTCCCTTTAGCAACTGATAAATAATTGATGCAATGCATATGAGGTCGCAACAACGTACGTCCGAATCGCGCTGCAGCGCGAGCTCGTGCGCTGCTCGCTTAATGTAGCTTTTAATGACAGCGCTCGAACATCTATGTGCTGTAATCAATGCTACCTTGCTGCGCTGCCTCAACGTGCTGACTTGATGTCAAGGATGAGCACATTTTCCTCTCTAACCTGTGCTTTTCGAAGTAGGGCAGTGAATTGTCACCGAATCAGCCCGACCATTTGTGGTCATTTGCACACACCACTTCACCCAGCGCGACGAACTGCAGTTATCCAGCGCGCCCGACGCTCCGCTTCGTGAGGCCTTGAAGGAAGACGGTATAATCTGATGTTGGCATTCAGGCCTTCTTGTTCGTGGCAGCCCACGACGCAGCAGTAACGACGGCGAAGCTTTTTTGAGGCTGAGCTAGGTCGCTCCGGATCGGTGTCACCGATATCTTGTGCTTCCAGCATTACGTCCCACGGCACACGGAAAGTCCGTTTTCGTTAAACTATAGGCTGCGGCCAGCTCGCAGCATGGTCTGTGAGAAGTCACGAGCCATTTCGCACTCGCAAGAGGGCAGAAAAAAGTGCAAATCGACGCAAAACTCGGCTAGAAACCTGGTTCGCCACAGCCAGGGCTCAATACTGCCCAAGCTGGTACTACCCAGATGACGTTTTTCGCCGCCACCAGGCGCCGCTACTATACCTCAAATTCCAGCGCAAGAAGCCCATCGCAGCATTGTGCCCAGGCGTCCCTGTCTGTATTTTCGCCCTTATGCGGGACCCTTTTGGCTCCCGCACCGCCCCGGGACCGGGCGTTTGTACAGTGTTGGTTGCCCCGCCGGAGACAATAAACGGTTTCCGCTAATTAGGGGCAATACTGTGTTCTCTTGGGTGCGTAGCGCTCGGTGCCCCCCCCCCCCCCCCTTTTTTTTTGTGGCCTGAGCGTGCGCGAAGCGGCGTGCTAGAGTGCGAGAGGTGACGGCTGACGCGGCCCTGTGGCTCGTTAAGCTCGAACCCGCGGTGGTCGTTGCTCCTGTGAGATACGATACCAGACCTCCACAACCTTCAGTTATGCTTCAGCCACGTGCTCCGCTGTTCGCTTTTCATTTGACGCCGATAGTACGTATCTGCGCTTTAAGCTACGTTCATCCTCGATCAGCTTTAAATTGGCAACGTCGGCTGCTTGAAACATAATGGACGTACTTGTCCAACAGCACGGGTATACGATGGCGTGCTGGTATGATGTTTTCCAATTTGTCACACAGGCTAGGCTGCGGTAGGACCTTGAGTTGTGTCTCAATACAGGTGGTCAGCTGCTTTGTTTGAATGAAAACAACCTAATGAAAAACATATATAGGGTACTTAAAGTGAGATCTGCAGAAACCAAGTACGTCAGGTATGCAGAGTGTAGCATTTGATGCACTAGGACTGTGCGGAGAAATTTAAATAGACACTAAATTGGGATACGAGATGACTTGGCCCGAATAAAGCTTTCTTTAAAAGGTCTATTTTCGTTAATTTCGCGGTAAAACCTTGATTATTGTTGAATAAAATTCAGGTCGAAGTTCAATTTTTTAAACGTTGCGCAGTAACCCTAACACCGGTACGTCAGGGAGACATCAATGACTTAAAGGAATTGCTTCCTGTTGACACGCATACAACATTCACCGTGTGTACATCCTTTTTGCGGGGACCACTTTTCACGGGCTAAAGACCAGTTATGGCGGAGCTGAAGGCCCGCCTACATGAATCAAAATTTTCTCGAATGTTTTCGTTGATCCTATCTGTTACTTATGTTTGTCAAATCTGATGTAATAATACTGTATGCCCGATACGAAGGTGTACCACTTTTTTGAGGCACCCGACACGAGTTAGTACGTTGGAACGTTCGACGAGTCATGCATAAAAGCCGACATTGACCAACAGATCCAATTTTCGACGATCGCGAACTGTGCTCGACGCTATCATTGTACTCTGAGTATCACTTGGTTTTCTGGGTCCACGTTTGCCCAATGAAGAGTTAGTTTTGTGATTTATAGTTTTACTACTCTGTTTTACAGCGGAGCTGAATCTCTTTCCCATAGCTGAAACTCCTTCCCCATAATTTTTTCAATGTCCGTGCCTCAAAACTTAGGCGCCCTCTATGTGGAGACAAAGCAAACCAGTAAGGCATGCGCTGGCAACTAGCGTAGCAAGAGCAAATCTAAGACACCACCCAATACTACATAACGCCACCCTCTATGAGGAGGCAGAGCAAGCCAATAAGGCATGTGCGGGCAAACCAATAAGGCACCTGGAGTAGCAAGCGGAAAGCTAGGAAACGGGCGGCAAGTAGCAGCGAAGATCGTGCCCGAGAAGCTGCCCGTAAGCGGCGGGCTCAACAGAACACGGGTGCCGCGAAGCGGTGAAGGTGGCAAAGCGACGCAGGTACCATGCCACAATATCGGACTAGCGCAAGGGTTCGTATGCGAAATTTCAGAGGCACTTTCGGACTTAGTGGTGCGGTGTGCGACAGACTGTGTTTCGAGAACGATTTGATCGTGATTAGTAATGTTCGAGATGTCGCGAAGCGTGAATATGATGCGGTTTCGACAGCTACGCTAGCTGCCGACTTAGGCCGGCTGCTCGGTTTGGCTGTGCCGAGGGAGCGCTAATGGCCGTAGCGCGCATAGATCATTTCGTGTGACAGGTGGTTGCTAACAAGCCATTTGCTGCATTTCCGCACCTGCGCAAACAACCGGATAGGCAGTGAGTATGGTGCGTGCGCTGGTATGGGGAGGCCGCGTGTAGTGCGTAATGACGAAGAACAGCTCCGTTTGTACACCTCGTTCAAAGAGTGGAATGGCTGCGATTTTTTATTGCGATAGCAATCATATGGACACTCCAGGCGGATTTCTGCCGTCGCCGTGAGGTTCTGTATAAAGTCCAAGGGCGATAAAATTGTCGCCGCGCGCAGTATGCAGTATGTGCGAGTGAAAGCGTGCGAAGGTGAGCCGGTGATCACGGCTAAACCTCCCGCAAGCAAGGGAACAAAGCCTGAAGGAAGCGCGTCGTCTTCGAGTCGTGCGCAACGATCTGGAAGAAGGGTAGGGAGGGCGGGGGGGGGGGGGGAGGGCGTCCTGCAACACGCGAGCTCGGTCGGGACACTATCTTGAAAGCCATCTGCGGCGGGGACAGAGTTCGCCCTACGTTCTGCTTTCGGCACTTAGTTCGCGTTAATGCGAGCATCGGCACGAAGGTCAATTCGCTCGCTGCTGCAGCCGCGCTTACTAACTCCAGCGTTTTGACAGTGAGTTTCCGCGGTCATCGAGTGAGATGCGTTCATCTTTGCTTGTGCGTGCGTGACAGCATGCTTCTTAATTCAGTTAGTAGGCTATGTTTACAAGTTTAGACGGACGATAAAGCAACTATTCTTACTTCGTATAGAGGTTTATTTATTTGCTATCGCAATCGATGCTTCGCCTTTCAGGCGAAGCTGCGACTTTTTTAGCGTTACTACAACGTGACAGTATTTTGGCCTTCGTGGTTCAGTAAAGGTTCTTGAAACTCCTTGAATCCAGTGTCTTGCTCCTCCAGAGAACAGCTGTAGGACATCTCTACCGATAAAAAAATGAAATATGGTTGAACAGACTTCGTCAAAATTGATGACCTCAATGCAAGCTGGGAGCAACAACTTTGGCTGTGTCGCCACCTTTCTTCCATGGTTGCCTGTTTTGCTGGCTTAGCAAGTCGGTTCTCAAGGTAAGAGTGCCTTTCATGATGTTACAGAAAAGGTAATACACTAATGCAGCTCATGCTACTTTGAAAACAATTTCTTCTTTGACGAATTTAGAAACGGACGCTTGTGTTTCCATTCGCTTCGTTTATTTTTGTATTTTATGGGAGCAGTACAGTGAAGTAAACAGAACGAAATCATGCTACAGTTCATCCGCGTACACTCGCGAAATTTCGGTTGGAAGTTACCTCAAACAGCGTGCTCAAGCTCGATGGTTGCTGCAGGGGGTGCGGTACCGCTGCTGAGTACAAGGTCGTGGCGGCTGTGTTCACAGGGGTAAAAATGGAATAACGTTCCTGTACCGATCACTGTGAGTACGCTGAAAAACTGCACAAGGGGGGAGGGGGGTATAAGAAGTATACACGGAGCCCTGCAGTACGCCGCCTCTCATAATACATGCGTT
This sequence comes from Dermacentor silvarum, assembly GCF_013339745.2. NCBI lineage: Eukaryota > Metazoa > Arthropoda > Arachnida > Ixodida > Ixodidae > Dermacentor > Dermacentor silvarum. Next base: position 34,105,994 of record NC_051155.1, read on the forward strand.
GCTGTTTAAGGATGCTAAAGCTGACCAATTGTTTCATGAAATTCCCAGCCAACCAGTCACACAAATCAATATCTCGCTTTGTTGTGAATGGGCAATAATAACGGCATTGCGTGGCTGTTTTCTTTGAAGGTTTCCCGTCTGCAATAACTACTCAGAGTGCTGGTGTACTTACTGCCAGACAGGGGACTGGACGGCGGTGGCCTATTCCCAGAACCTTCGAAGGAGACGGTATCATCTGCGCCTGGATGTGAAAGGACCAAATAAAGAAGCGATCTTATTTATTTATTACAGCGAAGCTGTTAGCCCCTAGTTGGTCGAAATTTTTGACGGCGTCCTCCACACAAAAAAAAAATAAATAAATAAAAAACAACCTTTAGCAATTGAAACTAAACGTGCATACATTCGTTGGTATCAGTGTTGCCAGGTCCGAGGAGGCGGCGTAGCCAAAAGCTAGAGAAGTAGTAGCCCAAATGTAGCCAAGCACAAAAAAGTGCAAAAAATTTCGTAGCCAAATATAGCAATTTTGATTTTCAGGTTTACTTGTGTATACATTTTCACGTTCGACTACGCCAACCCTTTTTTGCACAACTCGTCGTAACAAAATGTCCGTGCCGCCGTGACGGTCGGCCGTTGACATAAACAAGAGCGGCATCATGCTTGCACAGAACACTTTTTGGTTGGGCCCGGAAGCTCTTCAGTTCCAGCGAATCACTGCAGAGGGCGAAATTTGTGCTTTTATTTTATGCCAGATAGTATTAAGTTATTATTTTTAGTTATTTACAGTAATAATAACTACAAACTCTGCTCTTTAGCTGTCGTGAACGCAAAATAATGTTTAGCATCATCGATCTCTCGCGTCAACTCTGCCTATGGCGTAAAGTTCAGCTGTCCAGCGATCTGAGACGTGCTCACGGCTTCTTTTTTTATGAGCTAAAACAAAGTCTTTCGCGCTAGGATATTTGTCTCATCGTCCTATCTTGTTTTCTCGTTTTTTTTTTCAATTAGCTCGGCCCGGGTTAGCTAGTACATGCTCTATATATTGTCCATTTACATCAATCTGGCCGCCATTTTAGATCTCTAGCACGGCAAGAACATGCCTTAAAAGAAAGTGTCAGACAACAGATGCCACTCGCTGTCTGAATCGGTGTAAGCGAAGCTTTAAAGGATTACTGCGCATAGCGGCACACCAGTGTAAGAAGCGCGCAGTCGTTTTCGGCGACGAGCACGTCCCGAACGTAACTCGCTCGAAATGGTAAAAGCCGCGACGGCGCACAAAGAGCAAAGGTAAACATAAATTGATAACAGAGGTTATGCTGTGAAAACCGGTTACTGTCAAAAAAGTTGTCGCAGTTTCACCTGAAAGGCGAAGCATCAATTGCGATAGCAAACTTGTAGAGAGCTATACGGAGTAATTATATTAGCTTTATCAGCTGTATAAACTTGGACATGCAGCAGCATCGGCAACACGCAGAACTGTTGTCGACGCCATCGGCGTTTTGCCCGCGTTCGCTCAAAATGCGTGCGGCGTTGGTGACTGTTGCCGGAGCCTCTGATATAAATAGGCACTGCGTGCCGCAGCTAAACGTCGCCTCCCTTCCCTCCCCCTCCCCCACGGCCTCTCGCTCGTCGGAAGAAGGCGCGTTTGCTCTACATACATGGTGATTGTGAAGGAGAACAGAGACGCCTACTTCTGCAGCCCTTAAGCGAGCACGGCGCAGAACGCGCGTTTGTTCTCCGCCGTGCGTTCACTCCCCGTGAAAGACGCGCCCCTCGCGCCCTTTCACTCGCACATACAGCGTTCGGCGCGCGGCGACGATTTCTTCTCCAAATGACGTCATACGGAACCTCACGGCGACGGCGACGGCGACGGCGACGCCGACGGCAGAAATCTGCTTTTGAGTGTCCATATAATTGCTATCGCAATAAAAGCAAACCATGTTGATGTGCTAATAAAGTTTTAGGATAGGGGCGCCGGAAGTGGGCGGCCCTACAGAGCTTTGCGGGTGTTAGCGTTGGGGCATAAATATTAAAATAAAATATACCATTTTATATAAGATAAGAAGAGCTATTTAGATTTTCGTGTTTAATTACAATTTAGAACTTATTATATTAGCAACAAGCAACTTGCTGCGTTTAGTTTTTAGTAACCAACTTTACGTACAGGGTCGTCCACTCTTAGTACGAACACGGCACCGCGTGGCCACGCTCCGCGGAACGCCAGCGCACATGGCGCGGCCGCGCATCGAAGCTAAGCGGCGCAGGCGCACAGGGGCTTGGAGGCGGGGCTTCGTGTCGTCTGCTAAAGCGCGCGAGCGAGCCGTGTTTGTGCCGCCTGTTGTCTGCTAAAGCACAGCGCGCTCGCGCACTTTAGCAGACGACACGAAGCACCGCCTCCAAGCCCCTGTGCGCCTGCGCCGCTTAGCTTCGATGCGCCGGGCGTGCCATGTGCGCTGGCGTTCCGCGGAGCGCGGCCACGCGGCGCCGTGTTCGTACTAAGAGTGGACGACCCTGTACCTTCACCCCGCCAAGTCAATCCGTGTTAGGCCTACGAGCCATGAATTCGGAATCAGCGGCGTCTAATCAATCAATCTTCATTACACATGTTAGTTGAGAGAAAGCGATAACCGCAATCACTTCTAGCGTACGAACTTCACGCTTACGTTGCCACTAATCGAGCCCAGTTTGGTGCTAGGTTAGAGCCATCGCTTCGATGGGCGCCGCCATTTTTGTTCACAAAAGCTTTTCGAGCAGCTTTTGGGGCTCCCGCTAAATCGACGAAATATCGGGCCCAACTCAAAATCCAAACACAGTTTGCGTCTTGCGCATGCGCAGTTTCTTCGACGCTATTTTCTTTGGGGACCCAAAACGTTTGAGGCCCCTATTCTAAAACTCTCTAATAATTGCTGGTGTTTTACGTGTCAAAAGCATGATATGATTGGGAAGCATGACGCAGTGGGGGACTCCAGATTAAGTTTGGCCACCTCGGGTTCTTTAACGTATACCTAAATCTAAGTACACGGGTGTTCCTGCATTTCACCTTGATCGAAATGTGGCCGCCGTGGCCGGGAATCGAAACCCACAGTCCTCGAGCCAGCAGCGCGACACCTCACAAGCTAAGCTAACCGGTGGGTGAAGTTCATGTGAGGTGGTGCACTGATGTCATGGTGGCAAACATGTTTTAATATTAGCAGAATGAGTATCTGCATCCCTTAAGCAACGGGCAAACCATCTAGAAATAAAAGCACCAGAACACACCTTTGGCTCGATGTCTTTCTCCCATTATTTTGCATACGTTGTCGCATACTTGGCCCACTTCCCCATGTTTGAAGTTTCCTCTCTCAGGAGGATGCGATCTTACGTCCAACCTATCGAAATTTTTATTTTCAATACTGTGAGCCCTTTTGGGCTGTTACAGGGTGGGATAATTCACAACACTAAGAGCGAATATACAAACAGCGTAATACAAGCAACACAATGAAAACTGAAAGCAAAAATGTATAAACAGCATACAATAGCATAAACAAAACAGCAGCAGATACGGCGCAGTACAATGCCAAAAAAACATTGAATTTAAACATATAATGATTCTAGGTTTCTTTCAAAATTCGCAAGCGAATTCATACCGTCAAATATTTCTGAGTTAAGTTTGTTCCACTCTTCTATAGTTTTGACCGGAAACGAATTAAACATCAACTCTAGGCACATAAGGTATAACAACGTATGGGTGACAGGACCGCCCTTACAAAAAATTTTAATGTGTTTTTTTAGAGAGTCTTTTGAACTTGTTCAATAGAATTCTATTGTATTTATTTTGACTGCTTATAGAATTTTCCTATAGAGTTCCAACAGTTATTTGGCCACCGGATTCTTATAGGAACTCTAAAGACACAATTATATAGAACATTCCTACGGAGTTCCTTTTAAGATCCTAAAGACAAATTTCTATAGAACATCTCTACGGAGTTCCTTTCAAGATCCTAAAGACAAATTTCTATAGAACATTTCTATGACGTTCCTTTTAAGATTGTAAAGACTCTATAAAACATCTCTACGGAGTTCCTTTTAAGATACTAAAGACAAATTTCTATAGAACATTTCTATTGAGTTCCTTTCAAGATTGTAAACACAAATTTCTAGAGAACGTTTCTACGGAGTTCTTTTAAAGATCCTAAAGACAAATTTCTATAGAACATTTCTATTGAGTTCCTTTCAAGATTGTAAAGACAAATTTCTTTAGAACATTTCTCTGCAGTTGCTTTACAGATCCAAAAGACAAATCTCTATAAAACCTATGTCGATGTTTGTAATGTGCTTGTACTTTGCCGAGGTTCTAGAGAACTGTACTGTAGGCATTAACGATTACAGTAAATGCAGTGGCAAAAATAATTGGCACTACAACCACAAAGTGATCTGTTTTAAACGTTTATTGCACTTCAGACTAGATACATGCATCATACATACTACATACACACTTTAGAACAGTCAGCATACATGCTTTAGCCTAGAACTTGCAACACACAAACTGTAGCTGCCAATGCGCTTCACGGATCAAGCTGGTGGTGCTAACATACGAAACAGGAAACAATTTGTGGCAGACTCGACTGGAGTTGGCACCTGACAAAAGCAGGCTTGTCGAAGACAAGAAAGCTTCGCATTAAAACTCCAGAAGGACCTGCTGTTCCAGCAGTGCCCAATAAATGGTTGGATACTAAAGCCTGAAAGTAGATTCATATGAATGTGCACAAATATATGTGCACTTGCAATGTTATGCGTCAGCTCCACAAAACCACACTAAACTTATAAAACACAGCATTCTGGCCTATGTTGAAGTGTAAAAAGAACAGTGGCAGTCCTGGTAAAAATGTAGCAAATAGTGGTACTCCTAGAGAGATGCATCATATATTGTACAAAGCTTAAAAAGCTTCAATGTTGTTATAAGGGAAGTTTGAAATCAAACCCAATATACCAAAATTATGGTGGGAAATACAAAGATGACTGACGCACACAATACCTAAGAAAACGGTTTAGTCCAGGAGCTCCTAAGCATGTGAATAGTGAAATCGTTTTTCTCGGCAACCACGGGACTGAATTTGATGATGTTTGTTATTAAAACATTTTTAGTTGTTATTTACATTTAGACCAATTTTTATTAAGAATGGTTGAAAATTGCACAATTAAAAAAAACTTATGTTTACAATTATAACTCACAAAAAAAACTAGCAAGCACATTTCTGTTCTGCAAATCGGAATTGGCCTCGAGCTTTAGCTAAGGACCAACTCCGATGTCCCTCCTTAAATACGTGTGAAATTCCTAAATGGTTTTGAGACAACCACAAGGCTATTTTGAATTAAATTTGTAGCATTTGAGAAAGTTAAGGTCTACCGGTTGTTGGAAGAATTTCAATTCAGAGCCTGAAGTAAAAATTATTAAAAATAGGCAGGTTTAAAGAAAAGTAAAAGCATCAAGTTTAATAATCCCCAACTCTGCAATAAAAACACATATCACAGTTCTGCAGACTGGATCAGCTATGTCTTAAGTCAAGGAATTTGATATATGAATTTACAGCTTGCGTGAAATGTTCCAATGTTTATAAGCATTTTGCACGTCCTACTCACAAATTAATGATTGTATTTTAGAGCAGTATCGTCCATTTCGCCAACTTTAGTTATGGATTAGGTGCAACTAACAGAACGGTGATATCACTGTTTTTTTTAGTAAGAGTTGTTAACTTAATAGCTTCGTTTCTTGGAATTTTCGTGGATTTGTATGAAACGTCACTTGAATAAAAAATGTTACATAATGCTTGTGCTATGCGAATGATGCTTTTTTGAATGACGTGTTTACTTTGATTTAATAATGCTTTCCCATTTTACCTAATTCTTTCCTGGAGGCATGTAAGGCTTTAGTGAGGTATAAACAAATAAATGTAAATTATTTAATACTTAAATAAATAAATAATGTGGTTTGTCTCAGCATTCCAGTTTTTACCACCAGCATGACCTGTATGAAGCTTTGGCTACTGCTCACATGTTGCAAGTTCATTCTTACATGATCGCCCACTACTTCACTTCCTGGAAAGCAGCGAGGAAAGGCTAGCTTTTAACCTCGTTGGTTCTGCCTGGTACTCTGCCACGGTGAAGCCTGCAAAATACAATTGAAAATCATTTTTAAAAAGGTGTAATGAACATTTAGCCATAATGTATAGGCAGGCGCAAACATGTCACAAATATATATATCTACAAATGTGGTATAAATATTTATATGTATATAGTTGTAGCACTACACTGTTTCATTTAAGTATTTCAGAAAAAAAATTATAACAAGAAAGTAGCTGAAGTATCTCCATGAAGAGGGACAGTTGTCAGGCTATCACTTTTGAGAATATTTTCACTTTCCCAAGATTTTGTGACACTAGAACTAGGCCAATGCACCTAGAATGCCATTGCTAGTGACAAAAATAAAGTGTTTCCAAAATACAGCAGCCCAGTCGCACATTAACGTCATCTTGTAATGACAACACATCTTAAGTTTAACATTTGTAAGCAAGCAGGAACACCCCTGAACTAAGGCTCCTATATAGACATCGCGCTACGCATAGCAAACAAATTTTTGGAAGAAAAAGAGAATGATCTACTGGCTTCTATTGTTCAGCGGGTGAAACAATATTACATCTGCCGGTCGCCATAGTTCGTATGTGCTATGCGTAATATGGCAGTATTCAATTTCTCACGTGGAGCTTGAGATTTTGAGCAATCATGATAACAATGCATTTAACTATCTGTTGCATGGGGACCAATCAGACTTTTTTAGGGTTGTTTGCAATGAAAAGTTTGCAATGCCAAGTTTGGACTGCCGTCCTCAATTTCGCATTGCTTTCACAGGCAGAGGAAAAAATTGGCTTTATCGCTCAACCCCTGGTCCGTATAATTTTCTCTCCTAGGCGGATGTTGAGGCACCGGCCAGTCTGCGCCATGTACATTTGACCAAATATGCATATGATCACAGAAATAGACAACACTACCCCTGACAGACACAAGACAAATTTAATAGTATCTTTAATAAAGCAAGTCTCCCTGGCCAGGGTGCCTTTCTTAGTTCACTTGTACACTGCTATGCACATGTATTTCTAGCGAAAAATAAAGCAGGCTGGATATGCATTGCAGCCCGCAAGCGAATTGAGAAAGGCAAGCAGGCAAGGGAGGCTTGCGTCGGTGAGAAATACCACCAAATTTGTCCATTACGTGTCACAGGTAGTGTACTATACTCCTTTCACATGTGGTCAAACTTACATAGGGCAAACTGGCCGGTGCCTAAACATGTGCCTAAGAGATGACCATATTTCACTCAAAAGACCAGTATGCTTGTCCTACTTGGCCATGCATTGTCACAATAGGGCATAATGTAGGATTAAGATTGTTCATCTGTGTTCACCCACACTGAAAAATTAACTAGAGAAATCAGTGAGGCATACCACATAAATAAGAAGACATGTGTGAGCGAGCTTTCATTAATAATGCACGAAAAAAAGATATCCTTTCTAGATGACAAGGGATCGAAATCAGTCTGCCTATTTATTATTGAAGTAACTGAGCAGAGCGAATACTGACCTTCATATTTATTTTCAGCAAATTCAAGCTAATCAAATGTGCATTTGCCAGACACAGTTTTTCTGGGAACAGGACAGAAATAACTGGGAAGATATTAATGATAAACAATGGTGTGCACACTACGTGCTACATATGTGGCAAGCTACACTACAAATTCTTACATGCACAGGTAACTGCATGAGCTTGCAGCACAAACAGGAAAAATATTGAAATCAATGCAACACCATAGGAAACAGTTTTAAGACAATAAAACCAAACTAAAAAGCGATAAACATACTGTGTACTAAACAAAAATAAAATTTATGTTGCAGCCAAACAATTTATGCAGGAAAAAATACTAAACATCAGGACATGTTAGGTCTAGTTTTATACAGAACATGATAATGTGTGCATAATCTTTACGCACACATGTAAGTAAGTTGAATACAGTTGCATAAATATTTATCCTCTTTAGTAAACTGCATAAACTAATGTGTCGCTAAACTGAACCATGAATGATACCAAGATCCAACTTTTTTGAAACATGTACATTTCATACATACCTGACATGAGCATCCAGCCATGCTGCTGCAGGCACTCGTATGGGGTCTGCATTTCTGGGGGCTCCTACTTTTAGTGGACACTGTTGCGGGCCAAGGCCTCGCCACTACAAAATGAGTTGTGTTAGCTTATAGCAGTGGAGCAATAAAGCTGTCATATCGTAAACACATGCAAGGAGCACCTAAAATAGTCACGAAAACAATGTCTGCACTAGTACATGATGGCAAGAGAGCAAAAGGTTGAAATTATTGAATGGCTTGATAATATGGACCTCTTCATCAAAGTAAATTTTTGGGCACGTCGCAACTGCACATTACAATGTATTTTAAAATTTTTTTAGAGAGTCGTTTTTTTTATTACTTAGATTAAGCAACTTTCCCCTACCATGTTTATTTATGTGAAAGTTATGTCAGCACAGCTTGTCATGAAAAGAAAGCTATACTAGTAAGTAGCAAGCTGTGATTGGCTTACATTTTTTTTCCTGCTGCTCGTAAGCCTAAAACCTCGTAAGCGGAGATTACCCACAACGTCGAAGCATTTATAAGCAAGGAAACGTCATTGAAAGAATCGGTGAAGAGGCAGGTGGATCGTTACTATGCAACTGCAGCAGAAAAACGGGAGCTCACGCACAGGTGCACAGGATGATTTCCGAACGTCATCTATCTCAGCGGAAGAAAACGCTTATCAGAATTATCAATTCCGCATTGTGGCAACAAATTTGCGTAACTAAGTTCTGACAACCAGTGCGCCGCAAGCATCAGCACAGATTTCACTGTTGCCGTGGGTGTTCTATTTCCTACGTCCGCAAGGCACTCTATGCACACGATAAGCACGCACAACACATGTGTAGTTAGCAACTACGATTGCTTACCTTTTGAACAGTACGATGAAATCGATAAGAGCTCTCCTAGTTGCCAGTGCTGCGTCGACGATGTTGATCCAGCATACATGCCGTTGCGTAATGGACGAGCTGAGGCACGCTAATAATACGCATTATTTCATCGCGACGTCCACAAAACTTTTCACGACCACCCAAGACAAAGGGAACACACTCCACGGCATGAAAATCGTTGGTCCACATTTGCCTGGCGCGCCACGCATACCGCGAGTTTGCAGCGAGACGCAGGCTATCTTCCGGCACTTTCATGCACACGAACTACACCACATTTCATTACGGCAAACCTAAAAACACACGATCAAACAAACACATCGAAGCAGCGTGCACTACCGGCGTGTCACATGTAAGAGGCCGCCGGTGGCACGAAAAAGAAGAGGAGCACGCGATGCCTGGTGTTCGGAACGGCGCGAGCGCGCGAGGCGCACGAACCGAGGCATAGTCGAGAGATGAACGGCGCTGTCCGTGGAGTTTCAACGTGGCACCGGGTCAGGAAGGTCGCATCGCCAGCTTCGCTCTGGCGACGGGAGACTTGGGGGTCTGACTGAGTCCGCGACGCTGGCCGTCCAAGGTGTGGCCGTCGACCTCGGCAAGTTCGGGCGAGGCTCCTGGATGGGCTGCAGCTTCTCACGGCAGGACCAGGCACCCCAGAGAGGATCCCCCTTCTGCGGCAGACCGGCACGTTCGATTCTCCACGGGACGCCACGTCGGCACTCACGAAGAGGTAGCGACGCATCCAGACGCTAGGCCTACCCAGGTGGGCCTAAGTAACGCCGAGCGCCATCGCCGACGAGCCGACGAGCTGACGAGCTCATCACCGACGAGCCGACGAGCTCACCGCCGATAAAGAGACAACGCGAGGCGTCGGCACCTACGGCACTCTCAACGCTTCCGACGAGCCCGACACGTGTGCGACAAGAACTTCAAGACGACGATCCGTAAGAGACGATCACGTTTTGTTTACGACGCAGTTAGGCCGGGGCCAAGGTGGTCAGACTTTGACGAGTCAGCGCTCAGACTGACGTAGCAACTCTAAGACGGAGTTAGGCTCCGAGACAGAGTTAGATTATTTTCGGGTAGTCTTGGCATTTAGCCAGAGTTTTGTATTTTGTATTGAGCAAGTATTTTTTGTTGAGTTATGTCTAGTTTTGCGTGCCTTTAGTTGTTTAGTTGTGGTTTTAGTGTTGTGTGTCGCGTGTGTTCACCGTCCCTGTACATATTAAATCTTCGTTTGCTGTGCCGCCAGTCGTGTCTCTCCTCCATCGAGAGTAGCGCATGCTCGCAACTCTCCGCACTCCCAAGTAAAAGTGACAAATATTGGCGAGCCTGCCAGGATAGATAAGGCCCAGTAACCGATACTCGGGAGTGGTAAAGATGGAGTGGGAACGTTTGGCGGCGGTAGCGAAGGATTTAAATATGTCGAAGGAGGAGACGATGGCGTTTTTCGAATACACGCAACAAGAGAAGGAAAAACAGCAGAAAAGCGAAAAAGAAATTTTGGAACTTAAGTTAAAACTAGCGGAGATGGGCGCGGGCTCTCGTGACGGTGCGAGTTCGCCGGGGTCAGCGTCATCCAACTCTACTTCGCCCAGGCCAAAGCAGATTTGCCCCAGGAAGTTAATGGCTCCATTTGATGAGCGTAGGGACGATTTAGATGCGTACTTCCATCGCTTTGAGAGAATAGCGGTCGGGCAAGGCTGGGCAAGGAATGAGTTGGTGAGGCTTTGAGTGTGTTGGGACGGATGCCCGCCGAAGAGAGCCTAGACTACGACAAAGTAAAAAACACTTTATTGCAAAGATTTCGGCTAACCGCTGAGGGTTTCCGCGAAAAGTTCAGGTCATGCAAGCCGGAAGACGCGGAAACTGGAAAACAGTTTGCATGTAGATTAACAAACTACTTTGAGAAATGGATGGAGTTGTCGGAGGCCAACAAGACATATGAAGGGGTGCGGGACAAGGTCGTAGGAGAATAATTCCTCGCCAGGTGCAGCGACAGTCTGGCGATATTCCTCAAGGAGAGGAAATTAAAAACAGTAGAGGAAATGGCGGCGCATTCATATCAGTTCGTAGAGGCGCAGGGACTAAGGAATTTAGGAAAGAGTGGCAAGGATGCGCCGATGGCAGCTGCAGGTGAGACGAGGAATCGGGGTCCAATGAACAGGCAAGGGACGCCCCAAAGATGTTTTCTTTGTAACCGGCTGGGACATATAGCAATGAACTGTCGGGTGAAGGATAGTCGACGTGGTCCACCAGTGGTTTGCCAGCTATGTCAAAAGAGAGGTCATGGGGCGCACGAATGCAGATCAGGATACGTGGACAAAGCTGCATGTATGATGAAAGGTAAAGAGGATGGGCCGAGAGAAAAGAACATGCCCGTGGTAGAGGGAGAAGTTCAAGGACGCAGGGCCACAGTTCTGAGAGACACGGGGGCGAACACAGTATTGGTTAGGGAAAGTCTGGTACCGTCAGAGAACATGACCGGCTATTTCAAACCAGTCATGTTGGCGGACAGGTCTGTTAAGTATTTACCAGAGGCGCGAGTTCAAGTATCAACACCATTTTTTACGGGATTCGTCACAGTTAGGTGTGTAGAAGATCCTCTGTTTGACTTGATTTTGGGAAATGTACCAGGGGTGAGAAGGGCCGAAGACCCAGACCCTAACTGGAGGAGGACAGAGGATTTAGAGGAGAAGAATAAGCCAGAAGCGCCAGAAGAGGAGACACCTGAAGTAGAGGTAGCGGCGGAAGTATAAACGCGAGCTATGAGTAAGAGTACTAAGCCCTTAAAACCATTACCGGTCACGAACATTAAGGGGTTGAGCATAACGGTCGCTGAGTTCAAGGAATTACAGGAGAAAGACGAATCATTGCAGAAGTGCGTACAGAAGATAGGGGAAGTAGTACGAAGACAAAGAAGTCGAAACGTGGCGGAGTTTTTCAAGAAGAACGACTTATTATACCGGAGGTGTGTGTTCAATTCAGGAAGAGAGGTTCAGCAGTTAATGGTCCCAAAGGAACTGCGAGAAACAGTAATGAAGATAGGACATGACAGTGTGATGGCAGGACATCAAGGGATAGGGAGCACGTTGGCGAGAATTACAGAGGAGTTCTTCTGGATTGGAGTACAAAGCGACGTGAAGAGATAGGTCAGGTCCTGCGATATATGTCAAAGGACGGTGGCGAAGGGTCGTGTAGGAAAGGCACCGTTAGGAAAGATGCCTATTGTTGAGCTACCATTCCACCGTGTAGCGATTGATATTGTAGGACCCATTAGTCCCACATCCGGGAAAGGTAGCAGATATGTGCTCACGTTAGTGGATGTTGCCACTAGGTATCCTGACGCGGTAGCACTTAAGACGGTAGACACGATTCAGGTGGCCGAAGCATTATTAGAGATGTTTTCCCGGTACGGCGTTCCAAAGGAGATTTTAAGTGACAGGGGCTCTAACTTTACATCGGAAGTTATGAAAGAGATAAACAGGCTGCTATCCATAGATAAAAAGCTAACTACCCCGTACCATCCAATGGCCAATGGGTTAGTGGAAAGGTTTAACGGGACATTGAAAACAATGATCAGGAGGATGTGTCAGGAGAGGCCAAAAGACTGGGATAGATACTTGCCAGCGCTCTTGTTCGCGTACCGAGAGGTACCACAAGCCAGCGTAGGGTTTTCTCCATTCGAGATGATTTATGGCAGAGCAGTCAGAGGGCCGACAACTATTCTCAAGGAGTTGTGGACTAAAGAAGAACTGGGTAGTGAGGAAAAGACGACCTATACCTATGTGTTGGAGCTGAGGAACAGGTTGGAGGAGACGTGTAAGTTGGCCCATGAGAAGTTAGCGCAGGCTAAACAAACTCAGAAGAAATATGACCGCAAAGCCGTGTCTAGGAGATTAGAAGCGGGAGAAAAGGTGTTAGTGCTGCTCCCCGCAGACCATAATAAAATTTTGATGCAGTGGAAGGGACCTTTCATGGTGACGCAGAAGAAGAATGAGTTGGATTATGAAATTGAGGTGCAGGGTCACAGAAAGGTGTTTCATATTAACATGTTGAAGAAATATGAAGATAGAGAAGAAACCAGAAAAGGGGAGTATGACGCAGGAGCTAGAGTTTGTATGGTAATCGCGGAGGAGAATGACCATGGCGAGGTACCAACGTATGTTGATAAGAAGACTGTGGGTGTGGAGAGCGTCAAGTTAAATCCAGCCCTAACAAATAAACAAACAAAAGAGCTGAAAGCGCTAATACACAACGTTGAAGTAGTGTTTTCAGATTTACCGGGGCGGACGAATGTAGTACAGTGTGAGCTACAGTGTTCCACAGAAGAGCCAGTACATGTAAAACAATACCCTCTACCGCTGGCACTGCAAGAAACCATAGAGAGGGAGGTTGAAGAGGTGCTGAAACAAGGCATCATTGAAAGGGCAAACTCTCCCTATAACGCACCTCTAGTGGTGGTTAAAAAGCAGATGGCTCCACCAGGGTATGCGTGGATTTCAGGCGCCTGAATAACGTGCTAGAAACTGACGCGGAACCAATACCCAGAATAGATGTAGTGGTGGCAAGGGTAGCTAAGAATAAATATTTCTCAAAGCTCGACCTGGCAAAAGGGTATTGGCAAATACCAATGGAGGAAACGTCCAAAAGGAAAACTGCATTCTCATGTTCGAAGGGATTATTTCAATTTAGATATATGCCGTTCGGATTGAAAACTGCAGCAGCTGTGTTTACGAGGTTGATGAGACAAGTGTTGAATGGTGTGCCGCATGTCGAGCACTATATTGACGACATCTTAATTGCCACAGACACGTGGGAAGAACATTTACTAGCCCTGGAACAGTTACTAATAAGAATCAAGGATGCAGGATTGACAATCAAACCCACCAAATGTGAGTTAGGTTATGCTGCTGTAGAATTCTTAGGGCACAAGTTAGGAATGGGCATGGTTGCACCCAGGGAGGATACGCTGGAGAAGATTCAAGCGGTATGCAGACCACGGACTAAGAAACAGGTGCAATCGTTTCTAGGTTTGACAGGGTTCTATAGAGAGTTCATCTCACATTACGCTGAAGTGGCAGGTCCTCTGATAGAATTAACAAAGAAGGGAGCGAGCAACATAGTAGAATGGGAAGATAGACATCAGAAGGCCTTTGAGATGTTAAAGAACAGTTTGGCTCATCCGGCGGTTCTTCTAGCACCGGACACACAGAAAGAGTTCGTGCTTCGCACAGACGCATCAGACAAAGCGTTAGTGGCAGTACTTTTGCAAGAGAAAGAAGAAAAACTCCATCCCGTGTTTTTTGCTAGTAGGCGACTAAATAAGGCTGAGCAAAATTATTCTACAGTAGAAAAGGAATGCCTAGCTCTCGTTTGGGCTGTGAAAAAGTTTCACATATATCTATTCGGCAAACAATTTCGGGTGCAAACAGATCACCAACCACTACAGTTTTTGAGCAAAGCTAAACTGACAAATGGTAGATTAATGAGATGGAGCCTCACCTTGCAAGAATATTGCTTCCATATACAATATATCAAAGGCAGACAGAATGTGGGAGCGGACTTCATGAGTAGGGCGATTGACAATTGAGACTGTGAAATATAACGCAGACGGGACTAAGGTGAATACATAGGTGAAATGTGCATAAAGTGAACTCTTAAACGCGGTGAACAGTGCGTCTGGTGAATTGTGCGTAACAGTGTGGTGTTGTGTAGTGCATCGAGTCTTCAATGAACCAGCACCAATGTCACTACGAGGAGTCACAGTCATCACCTGAACGCCAAGAGTGAGCAGTTTTTTTAGAAAAAACTCTTGAAGAGGGGGCCTATGTCACATGTAAGAGGCCGCCGGTGGCGCGAAAAAGAAGAGGAGCACGCGATGAACACCCTGGTGTTCGGAACGGCGCGAGCGCGCGAGGCGCACGAACCGAGGCATAGTCGAGAGATGAACGGCGCTGTCCGTGGAGTTTCAACGTGGCACCGGGTCAGGAAGGTCGCATCGCCAGCTTCGCTCTGGCGACGGGAGACTTGGGGGTCTGACTGAGTCCGCGACGCTGGCCGTCCAAGGTGTGGCCGTCGACCTCGGGAAGTTCGGGCGAGGCTCCTGGACGGGCTGCAGCTTCTCACGGCAGGACCAGGCACCCCAGAGAGGATCCCCCTTCTGCGGCAGACCGGCACGTTCGATTCTCCACGGGACGCCACGTCGGCACTCACGAAGAGGTAGCGACGCATCCAGACGCTAGGCCTACCCAGGTGGGCCTAAGTAACGCCGAGCGCCATCGCCGACGAGCCGACGAGCTGACGAGCTCATCACCGACGAGCCGACGAGCTCACCGCCGATAAAGAGACAACGCGAGGCGTCGGAACCTACGGCACTCTCAACGCTTCCGACGAGCCCGACACGTGTGCGACAAGAACTTCAAGACGACGATCCGTAAGAGACGATCACGTTTTGTTTACGACGCAGTTAGGCCGGGGCCAAGGTGGTCAGACTTTGACGAGTCAGCGCTCAGACTGACGTAGAAACTCTAAGACGGAGTTAGGCTCCGAGACAGAGTTAGATTATTTTCGGGTAGTCTTGGCATTTAGCCAGAGTTTTGTATTTTGTATTGAGCAAGTATTTTTTGTTGAGTTATGTCTAGTTTTGCGTGCCTTTAGTTGTTTAGTTGTGGTTTTAGTGTTGTGTCTCGCGTGTGTTCACCGTCCCTGTACATATTAAATCTTCGTTTGCCGTGCCGCCAGTCGTGTCTCTCCTCCATCGAGAGTAGCGCATGCTCGCAACTCTCCGCACTCCCAAGTAAAGGTGACACGGCGCGACCGGCACATTCAAGACGGCGGAATAACAACACGACTTATTTTACCGGCCGCGTGGGACCGGCGCCGCCAGCGCCGTCTGTATACTTGTGAGGCTGTTATGGCCTCCGTGATGCCAGCAATAATAACCACTACAGCATGTTTTTGTGCCATTTTGTGCCCAATTACGTATATATATGTTGCAAGACAAAAGGAACCATCGACCAGTCTATATTGTACACTACAATTTAGCGCAGGAAGAAATTCCATGACCAATTCTTGCTTTTGAATCACTTATGCCGCAAGTAGCCAACAAAGCATGGCCTTCGAGATCTGGTTATGTGATCCTGAGAAATCCGTGGTTGGGGCGTGATTTGAACGATTTGAACTCCGATCACCTGCCTTAAAGCGCCTAAATGACATTTCCCGCAGCCGTTAGCTGCGCTACTTGGGCCGTAACTTCGTTTTAAGTAGCTTCCTGCTGTCTTCAACATTCAATGTAGCCCAGAAATTTTTGACACAATCTCGGAGGTACACATGGCAGTGTGCGATGTTTCCGTGTACTTTGTAATTGTCCGTCGCAAAGCAACAAATATGCGATGGTTCCTAATTTTGCTCGTGTGGCGCAGTTTATACCCATGTCATCCGTATCTTGCTTTCGTGTCGGTGTGTTTATCCTGCGCGGATTGCACTCATGTCGTTCGTGCCTTCTCTGTGTATCGTGCGACCTACGAAGATTCCTCGAAAAAACCGCATGTCTCTGCAGCGTGCATGCGTCGCATTTTAGTGACGTAAGCCAAAATGTGCGGCGGCGTTCTGTGTGTTTGCTGCCAAGTGCTGCAGTCACTGCGTTCTAGCAGATAGACGCGGCTGCTTACGCGTAGGTTTCTTTAGTGTTCCTTGGTCATCTTTGTGATTCACCTGCATCGGCGATAGAAACCACAATGCGCTTCCTTGACGTTACTTTGTGTAATTTCGCTTTTTGTTTTGTTCGCCTTCTTCAGTGATTATAAAGATGCTCTTGCTTTATAGTAAAAACCCATGAAACGGGTTTGAAATAATCAGGCTTTTTATTCCTTGGAAATTGGCGCGAGTGGTAATTTTACAAGAGCTTAGCAACAGCTCTGTACATCGAGCTAAAAAGCAAAATATCTAAACGTGTTACAGTACGTGAATCTTACTATTATGTGTCAATATCTCAGTACGTTCTCTGCTGAGAACGATTGTCCAATTCGCTCTGAACTAGCGTATATAATTTTTTTTTCATATCATTTGTTGCAAGTACAAAAATTTGCATGGTTGCACTGTTGTCTTTTCGAGTTAAAAAGACACTTTGAGATATTATTCAGCAGTATTCGACACCTTCTATTGAAATGTTTATAGAGTGCAAATATAGAGCCATTCTATAGAAAGGCCGCACGGTAGCTTCTTTAAGCGTCCTATAAACGTTCCTCTATAGAATTCAGTGCATATGTGAATACACACACTATAGAACGCTTATAGAGTGGGAATGGAGGGCCAGTCTATAGGCAGCCACAATAGAAGTGCTACAAACATTCCATAACATTCTTCTATAGAATTTAATACATATGATGTCAATACACCCTCCATACACGGTGTTTCACGCAACTTGAGCCAAACTTTAAAAATATGCAAATGCCACGTTGCTGGACCGAACTATCCAAACCAAGGTAATGTTGTTAGCCGTCGCTTGGAGATACTCACATAATTTTTTGCATTCCCCCTAATTAGATAATTAGTCCTAAATAATTAATCAACTTCTGAAATATTGCCGCGCGACTGGCCGTTCGAGGCACTTTGCGTGTATTCGCGGGATTCTTTCACACTCGTAACAACACTTTTATGCAGCGTGTATTGAGCAACAGAAATATGTGTCGCGAGTATTTCATGTTGCGCTGCAATTTTCTCATTGATAATTTTTATCTAATTATAATACTTGAGAAGTTCAATAATTAATTAAGACTAATTATCGAATTAGACGGAATGTAAAAATAATTTGAGCATCTGAGGGCGACGGCAAACATTACCTTGGTTCTCTCCAGCTACGTTGCATTTGCATATTTTTTTATGTTTGCCACAAGGTAAGTAAAACACCCTGAAGAATGCTTAAAGAGCGCGAATAGAGAGCTGCTCTATAGACAGACCACATTAGAACTGCTAGAAATTTTCTATAAACATTATTCTATAGAATTTAGTACATACGATGTAAATGCAACCTCTATAGAACTTTTACAGAGGGCGAATGGAGAGCCAGTCTATAGACAGGCAGCATTAGAAGTGTTAAAAACGTTCTATAAGCATTCTTCTATAGAATTTAGTACATATGATATCGACACACCCTCTATAGAACGTTTATAGAGAGCGAATGGAGAGCTTGTCTATAGACAGGTCACATTAGAAGTGCAAAAAACTTTCTATAAACGTTCTTCTATAGAATTGAGTACGTAAGATATCAATACACCCTCTATAGAAATTTGTAGAGGGCTAATTGAGAGCCAGTCTATAGACAGGCCGCATTAGAAGTGCTAAAAACGCTCTATAAACGTTCCTCTATAGAATTTAGTACATAAGATATCAATACACCCTCTATACAGCATTTATAGAAAGCCAATGGAGAGCCATTCTATAGAGAGGTCACGTTAGAAGTTCTAAAGACGTTCTTTAAAGAATACTTTATAGAATTCAGTACATATAACGTCAATACACCCCCTATTGCACTTTTATTGTGTGCGAAATGAGATGTTTCTATAGACAGGTTGCTTTAGACTTCGTATAGAGATTCTATGCAGACGACTCTATAGAGCGCGAGTTCCTATAGAGTTCCTTTTGACTTCATAGGAACTCATTAGGAGTTCTAAATGAACTCTAAATTCATTTTCGTAAGGGCGAGGTGACACTCTGCGAGCAGGCCGC
Organism: Dermacentor silvarum; assembly: GCF_013339745.2. Lineage (NCBI taxonomy): Eukaryota > Metazoa > Arthropoda > Arachnida > Ixodida > Ixodidae > Dermacentor > Dermacentor silvarum. Next base: position 34,124,760 of record NC_051155.1, read on the forward strand.
AAGTAGAGTCCGGGATTGAGGTATAACATGCCATTGTACAATTGATAAAAAAATTTTTGCCTGACTATTTTCCTTCGTGAAGCTAAATCTGGAAGGTTTGCCTTATCAATCAATGCGGTAACAGATTCAGTTCTCTCGTACTTTGAAAAATAAAGCGCACAGCAAGACGCTGTATTCGCTCGATCTGATTTATTGGAGTTCGTCGATACGGGTCCCACACTATACTCGCGTACTCCAGGGTAGGTCGAACAATCGTAGTGTAAGCCTTCAGCTTTACGTCAGGAGACGCTTGCTTTAATTTCCGCCGAAGCATTCCCAGCTTTCGCTGTGCTGATTCACAAATGTTAGCAACATGTTCGTTCCAGCTTAAATTATGTGTGATGGTAACACCCAGTTTTTTCATCTTCATGGTTCGTCGAATTTCCTTAAGTCCAGTTTTGTAAGTAAATTGCAATGGAGATTTTTTCGCTCTAACGCTCATGCAGACCGATTTATCAAAGTTAATTTCCATGTCGTACGCTGCACAACAATTACCAATTACGTTTAGGGAATCATTTAGCAGGGATTGGTCGTGGACGCTCCTTACTCGACAAAATAACAGACAATAGTCCGCGAAAAGGCGAACCTCAATTAGTGGGTCCACATCTTTAGCAATATCGTTGATATAAAGCAAAAATAGCACGGGTCCTATCCCAGATCCTTGGGGCACCCCAAAGGTGACAGGCAATGAAGCTGAGTACTCATCAGCTATTTCCACAAACTGCCGTCTGTTACACAAGTAGGCCTCAATCCACTTTACTACCATGGGATTTATATCGTATATTTTCAGTTTTTGAATAAGTTTTACGTGGCAGACTTTATCAAACGCTTTTAAGAAATCCAGAGCAATAACGTCAACTTGCTCTTTCTGGTTTATAGTATCTGCAAAATACTGAATTGTTTCAAAGAGCTGCGTAACGGTAGACAAGCGCCTTCGGAAACCATGTTGTTTAGCATAGAATAAATTGTCTTCGGCATACTGAACCAGCTATTTCTTAATTACATGTTCAAGTAGTTTGCATATGGTGCATGTTATCGAGATGGGACGATAATTACTTAATTTTAGCTTGTCTCCTGCTTTGAAGATCGGAACAACGTGAGGAACTAACCAGTCATCTGGTAAGGCACCCATTTCGAGGGAAGCAGTGAATATTTCTACTAAAAAATTAGAAACCCATTCACAATAACGTTTTAGAAACGCATTCGGTATTTTATCATACCAGAACTTTTCCTCACATCTCGATTTAGAAGTAGTGCTACGATTCCGTCCTTAGAAATAATGACGTCACTAGTACGTTCTTCATTTACCCCAGCTTCTTCTACCAGATATTCTTTCTTAGAGGAAAACACCGCGAGAAAGTAGTAGTTAAAAGCCTCAGCCATTCTCACCGGTTCGCTACAGACGGTTTCATTGACTAAAACACCATGTATCATTGGCTTTGAAGAAGATAAGTACCTCCAAAAATTTTTCGGGTTATGAGCCATGTAATCAGTCAGCGTAGACGAAACGAAACGAGTTCGGGCATCTTTCAGCTCTCTTCGTATCTGCGTGCCAAGAGCCGAAATTGTTCCCGCTATCCTTGGAACTTTTTTTCGAGCACGTCGCAGTCGGCGCTTTAAATGAATAATATTGCGAATAGTATTGAATGAATAAATGAAGAATAATAATAATATTAAATAATAATATAGCGCCTAAATTCGCATGGCTTGTTTTACAGGTTAGTTACTATTCGCCTGTTTCATTTAAGTCAGATTCTCTGTGTCTAATTACGCTGCCGCTCCCAGTGAACTGTGTTGATGCGATAACTTGTTGTGGTCTCATTTGAAAGTTTTACTTTGTGGGGATATTGAGACAAATCCCGCCCCTACTACTAAAGAAATGCTGCAACTCATTCTTGAGACACAAACACAAATGAATTCTAAGCTTTCTTTGTTTGAACAAAAACTTGATAAAGTGGCGGCGACATGCGCGAGACTGGAAGGTCTCGAAATCACTGTCCGCAACCTGGAACAGACAATTAAACAACAAGGAAAGAAAATTGTTGAATTAGAGGACAGGGCTAGGAGGAACAACGTTATTGTGAACGGAGTCCCGGAGAGTCCCAATGAAAGAAAAGAAGGAATTGAAAATGCAGTTGTGAAGGGTATCTTTTCTGAGCGCCTTGGTGTAGAAGTGACGTCGATAGAAATAATTCATAGGCTGGGGCAAAAGAAAAGAGACCAAGATAGATCTGTTATTTTGAAGCTTTATAATCACAAGGAAAAAGAAGCGATTTTTGAGAACTGTAAGAAACTGAAAGGAACGAACGTGAACCTCTCTCACGATTACTCGTATGAAACACAACGAAAAAGGAAAGAACTGTGGCGTTCTGCGCAATCAGATAAAAGGGCTGGCGCGAAGGTGAAGCTTGTTAATGACAGGCTTTTTATCAACGGAACGGCCTACACATCGGACCTGTGCAATCATACTCGTGTACAAGTGCCTAAATATTCAGCTTCTGCGTCTCGCGACTGTGTATGACATCGAAAGCCATAGGAAATAAGGCTTATAAATGTTAACGCACGAAGCATTGCTAACAAGCATGAAAAACTTGAACGGATGTTTTTGTTATATGATCCCCATATAATAGGAATAACAGAAACTTGGTCACACATTGACATTCAGAGCGATGAGGTATTTGCTAGCTGCTACAACGTTATTCGAAAAGGCAGTACGAGTGGCGTTGCTCTATTGATTAAAAAAACGTTTAAATATGAGTCGCTCCCGGACATCGATGATCATGAAAGCGTTTGGTGTCGGCTATTTCTCGGTGAGACTATATTACTTATCGGCGTAGTATATAGATCACCAACAAGTTCAGTGGATTTTTTTGAGAAAATTGATGCTTATTTGAGTGCAATCACAAATATACGAAGCAGAATAGTAGTTATGGGCGATTTCAATTTACCGGGTGTTGATTGGAATAGCCGAATTACAGGTTGCTTAAATCGTTTGCACGCGGACGTAATGTTGGAAATAATGGTAAACCACAGCCTAGTACAAGTAGTGAATTGCCCAACAGGGATACAAGACAATTGCCAGTCAATTCTAGACTTAATATTTTTGTCTGATAAAACTTTCACCCATGATGTCACTGTTGAAGATGGGATATCAGACCATAAATCTGTAGTAGTTGTCCTTAGTGCGACAAACGAAAAATTAACTAAAGCCCGAACAGCATACGTGTACGATTTTCAACGAGCTGATGACACATCAATTATGGATGCTCTGGAAGTAGGTTTCGACATGCTTCCACAGGAAAAAGATGTAAATAAATTGTGGGAGCACTTTAAGTCCCTGGTATCACATTGTTTGTCTCGCTTTGTTCCCAGGAAAGTTAATATTAATATTAATTCTTTTAATATTTAAATGAATCTCGAATGTGAGCACGAACAAGAATTCATCTAGCAATAGAAGGAAAATGCCAGTAACGCTTCGCGCAAGATACGTGGAGTAGGTCGAAAGCTGTGCCCGGCGCAATACTTCACCCAGAATTAAGACATGGCCATGAACATGCTGGGGCGTTTCATCCACCCGGGCTCCCCTTCTTTCATGTCGGCGCCACGATCGTCCGACGGCCCCGACCCTATGTTATTGCTCTCCCTTCCTGAGCATAGCCAAGTTAGTACAGTGTACTGTGAAAAACCCACTACTCCCAGGTTCATCCCGCAATTAGCAACTAATTTCATTTTTGCTGCAGGACCGCTATGGACAGGCCACACATAGTTAGGACTACCGAGTAGCAGTGGAAATACGAGGAGCGGCGGCGTGCCGTCGCGGGTCGTATTGCTGTGGAATTACAGCACAAGAGAAGTCCGCACGTTGACATTCTTCTGTGGCTGAATTATGCGCCAGAGGATGAATTGAGCAATAAAGCATTGCATAGCCACATCAGTAGCTGTAGTGGTGGTTTCCCACAGCTTTGCCAGACATCCGTTTTCGTGGGACCGAGATGGCGAGTCATTTCTTATAAAATTATCCAGTCCCTACATTGGTGTTAAACCGGAGGGGTAATAGTTACAAGTTATAGAAATTATACAATAACTATAGATCAAGTACTAAGTAAACTAAATACAGCAGCAAAAATACCAAGTGCGATGGAGCCGATTACAGCAGTTAACAAAACAATTGTACAAATAAAATTAAGTACGAAGTAAACCAAGTACAGCCGCAAGAGGCAAGGAAAACTAGTTTTATAGCAAGGTTAGAGAAAAAACAACATACATACATCCTACCATTGTAGGAGCAAATAGAACAATGCCCCAAACAACCAGCTGCTCGATCGCTTCTGTGCTCAGTAGTGACACCTCCAAGTGAAGGTTGACTCATTTACAGTGCGTGGAAAAAAGGAAAACATGAAGGCGTTTGTTTTGGTTCTAAACGGAGTAAGGGTGCCTCGTCGATCTCGATGTGAGGAGTTAAATGTAATCCTCAGGATTTAAACACAGTGTCCCCCTTTGCCTTGAGCTGATTAAGAAATTGCAGTCTAACTATTTCGCAGGCGGTGCAAATGTTGGATACCGTATTGCCTCATTAAGCAGGTCGGGGAGTGAGCCTGTAAATACTTGTGTGATATGACGATTTATTAGACGTCTCAAGCAGCCATTTGCGACCATCAGGCAAATAATTTCTGCGGTAAAGGACGTTGTCGTGGACAGCAAAGTGAGCGGCTTGGCGACGAAGTGTTCGAGAAGACGGTGTGACGGATGGATCGTGGAGGAAATTCAGCATAGTTGAAAGCAGGGGATCCTTACGCTGCTCGGCCGGCATATCAGCGACGTTGATCGTCGACATGGATGCGAAGGGCGTTGACACTGAAGCCACATCGGAAGGTAGAGGGGATCGGGAAAGCGCATCGGCGTCGGAGTGCTTTCTGCCCGATCGGTAGACAACGCGGATGTTATATTCTTGTAAGCGAAGTGCCCAGTGGCCGAGGTGAGCTGACGGATCTTTCAACGAGGACAGCCAGCAAAGGGCGTGGTGGTCGGTAACAATGTCAAAAGGGCGACCATATAGGTATGGACGAAATTTGACGAGAGCCCAAATAATGGCCAAGCACTCTTTCTCTGTGACAGAGTAGTTGGCTTCTGCCTTCTTTAAAGTGCGACTCGCATATGCGACGACGTACTCGTCGGAGCCGTCTTTCCGTTGCGCTAGGAGTGCACCAAGTCCGATGCCACTGGCGTCCGTGTGTAGCTCTGTGGGTGCTGTCGGATCGTAGTGGCGAAGAATCGGCGGCGAAGTAAGTAGACGACGTAGTTGCTTGAAGGTGTCGTCACACGAAGTTGACCACGCGGAGATGCCGCTGCTAGCCGTAAGCAAATTGGTCAGTGGTGCGATAATAGTGGCAAAGTTGCGCACAAAACGCCGAAAGTAAGAGCAGAGCCCTATAAAGCTGCGGAGTGCCTTAAGAGTAGTGGGCATCGGAAACTCTGCGACCGCGCGAAGCTTGGCTGGGTCAGGAAGTACACCATCCTTCGAAACAACGTGTCCCAATATTGTTAACTTGCGGGCAGCAAAACGGCACTTTTTGATGTTGAATTGGAGGCCGGCTGAGGTGAGACAGGTCAGGATCTCACGCAAGCGAACGAGGTGCGTCGGGAAATCGGGCGAAAACACGACAATATCATCAAGATAGCATAGACATGTTTTCCACTTGTAGTTACGAAGGATAGTGTCCATCATACGCTCGAAAGTAGCGGGCGCGTTGCAGAGCCCGAATGGCATTACGGTAAATTCATACAAGCCGTCGGGCGTGACGAAAGCGGTCTTCTCGCAGTCGTCTTCAGCCATCGGCACTTGCCAATAGCCGGAGCGAAGATCCAAAGATGAGAAGTACTCCGCGCCTTGTAGGGAGTCGAGGGCGTCATCTATCCGATGCAGCGGATAGACATCTTTACGAGTTATCTTATTGAGCCGACGGTAATCCACACAGAAGCGTATTGAGCCGTCCTTCTTGCGTACTAATACTACAGGAGACGCCCAAGGACTCTGGGAAGGCCGAATGACGCCACGATGCAGCATATCGTCGACTTGCTCGGTAATTATTTGTCGCTCGGCTGCCGACACGCGGTGTGGTCGCTGGCGTAATGGTGGATGGGAACCAGTGTGGATGCTGTGAGTGACGGTCGCCGTACGTCCCAGGGATGGTTGGTCGCAATCAAACGACGAGCGAAAATTCTGAAGAAGCGCGAGGACTTGCTGGCGGTACGCAGGTGGCAGATCGGCGTCCAAGGCCGATTCAAGAACGTCTGATGACGACGACGACAATGATGATGATGATGATGAGGCGCACAGCAATGGAGAAGTGAGGGCGTCGAGCTCATAACAGGCCATGTCGTCGGTAGTATCGAGAATGTGAAGCGGGTCAAGGGGCTGAACACGACCAAGGGATTCTCCACGCAGTAAGGTCACAGCGGATTGAAGCGGGTTACACACAAGCATAGTGGATAATCCAGATACAGTGCTGAGGACGGCAAATGGTAGAGGTAGAGCCTTGCGACGTAGGAAAATAGGCGATGGTGTAAAAAGCACCGTAGCGTCTGGCGCGGCGGAGCAAGATACGGGCACAAGAACCGACATTTCGGGTGGTATGTTTGTATCGGAGACAACCGTGAGCTTGGCGGCCTTACTTTCAGAAGGGTCAGGCAGCGAGGCTTCGGAAAGCGGGAAAAGCGCCACTTCGGCCCGAGCACAGTCGATGATGGCACGATGGTGAGACAAGAAGTCCCAGCCAAGAATGATGTCATGTGAACATGAAGGAAGCACGAAAAATTCAACAACATAAACAACATCGGCAATGAGCACTCTTGCGGTACATTGAGCGAGCGGCGCTATATGCTGCGCACTCGCGGTACGCAGTAGCAAACCAGACAACGGCGTGGTGACCTTGCGGAGCTTACGACAAAGCTTTTCGTCCATAACAGAAACCGCAGCCCCAGTATCAATAAGCGCAATTGTGGCGGTTCCTTCAACCAAAACGTCCAGTAAATTGCGTGGTGACTGTGCAGGCCTTGTAGAAGTCGCGAAGCTGGCAGTTCGTGCCTGCAGAACTGCAGCAACTAGTTTCCCTCGCTAGGTGACTGGCGACGACGTAAGGGGGAAAGCGAGCGACGACGTGGTGACAAAGAAAGATGGTTGCCGAAAGGGCGTCGAGAAGACGGCGGATACTCTGGGTCGGGATGCATGGAATGGCCGGTAGCATCGTGGGAATATCCATACCCAGGCGTTGAGACAGCAGGGTTAGTAGGTGCCATGCGACGATGGCAGAAGCGCGCAACATGGCCGGCGAAACCGCAAGCGAAACATATGGGTCGTTGTCGCGTGTGCGCCAAGGGTTCTGAACTTGGCTTCGAGGCGGAATAGGAGGCGACACGGGAGTTGGCACTGCTTGAGGTCGCACTGTCGCAGGAAATGCGAATGTCGGCGGCGCAGGTCGCGCTGCGACTGCGGCATAGGTCAGAGGTGCCGCCACGGGAGGACATGGTTGAGCCAAAGGTAGCGAGTCGGCAAGTTCCTCGCGAATGGCTCTCCTAATGGGAGCGGCCAGAGATGCGTCAGGCTGTAGGGGTCGATCGCTGAGAGGCAGCATAGACAGTTGGCGCGCCACCTCCTCACGAATAAAATCCTTAATCTGAACGGAGAGTGAGGATTCTGGCGAGGAGTTGGAGGGAAGCGTGAGGCCCGAGAGAGAGTGGCCGGGTGCAACAGCGCTGCGCGCAAGGACCCTCTGGCGACGCAGCTCATCGAAGCTCTGGCAAATAGTGACGACAGCTGCGACAGATGAAGGGTTTCGCGCGAGAAGCATTTGAAATGCATCGTCCTCGATGCCCTTGAGGATGTGCTTCACCTTGTCCTCTTCACTCATGGTAGAATCGACGCGGGCACAAATATCGACGACATCCTCTATGTAGCTGGTGTAGGTCTCGCCGGGCTGTTGAGCGCGCTGGCGTAGACGCTGTTCAGCACGGAACTTTCGTAAGGCTGGGCGGCCGAAGACTTCCGTGAATGCTGCCTTGAAAGCGGACCAGGTTTGGAGGTCCCGCTCATGATTGCGGAACCAGAGGTTCGCAACGTCAGCAAGATAGAAGATGACGGAACGTAACTTCGTCGGGTCATCCCACTTGTTGTTCTCACTGACGCGCTCATAGGTAGAGAGCCAATCTTCCACGTCTGTCTCACCGGCTCCGCTGAAGACGGGGGGGTCCCGCTGCCGCTGGACGGCGCCGCAAATGATGGGCGCGGCGGAAGCTGCTGGCGGATTGTCGGTAGGCTCGAGCATGGTAGCGGCTGAAGCAGTCGGCAACGTTCGGCTGCGAAGTTCCAGGGTGAGGTCGGGGATTGCAGCACCTTCCACCAAATGCGATATGACGATTTATTAGACGTCTCACGCAATCGAGGCAGTCCACGAACGCTGATGGTGCGCACAGCGACAGATGCAAGGGCACTTCTTCCTCTTCTTCACTACACTTGGAATAAATACAGGGGACATATTTTCGTTGGGTCCTTTCTAGTTCCTCACTGTTTACCTGCGATTTCGTTACAAACAGTGGTTTCGGCTCGTGCGCGTTTTAGTTTATATCATCATCATCATCATGATCAGCCTATATTTTATGCCCACTGTAGCAGGAAGGCCTCTCCCTGCGATCTCCAATTACCCCTGTCTTGCGCTATCTGATTCCAACTTGCGCCTGTAAATTTCTTAACTTTATCACCCCACTTAGCTGTCTGCCATCCTGGACTTCGCTTCCCTTCTCTTGGCACCCATTCTGTAACTCTAATTGGTCCATCAGTTAACCATCCTACGCATTACATGGCCTGCCCACACTCTAAAAACTAGGGAGAGTATCGCAGGAGTGAAGGGGCCGATTTACTCTTCAAGGCATTGTTTTACTCTCGCAAAATGTCGGGGAGAGTGAAATGCATTGTTCACTCTATCCGCATCGAAAGAGTGAAATGTTATTTCTACTCCGCCCATCTGAGAGAGAGTAGAATGCCCGTTCCACTCTCGCGGCAACAGAGAGCAAAACGCAGCATATACTGCTGCTTAAACTGCATGAGGCTGGTCAGAAACATGGCGATGTATCGCTCACGCAGGCAGAGCAAAGAGCGCATCGTTTTTTCTTGTAAGAGAAGAGCCATCCAGCGCGCTAACTGGTGTGGAGGTCAGCGCACTACTTTTTGTTTCGGAGCCGCCCTACCGCGCGCCCGCACAACATCGCGGAACAGCACAGCGCCGGAGAAAGGCGATCCGTTCAGCGGGCAGGCCCGGGCAGGCGGCGCGCGCCAAGACCATCCAAGAAAACTCTTGTGTCAACCACGTTTCACCGCCGCGAAAAGAGGACAGTCGTTCATCGTTCGTTGGATTGAACAACAAATACTCCACGGTAAGTGATTTCTAACTTACGTGGCACATTATGCGTATATGACAAGCTATCGCCAGGCAGTGATCGCGAAGTTAAGCCTGTTAAGCCGCCGCGATTGCCAACGGACTAGGTATGCGTGCTGATTCATTCGATGTCAATAGAAAAAGCCAGTCGTCACGATGACTACATGTGATTTTATCACTTGCCGCAATCTGTAAGAGCTTTCAAACTCGCAAACGCTCGGTGAAGCACGGCGTCTTCAATAGTACGTGAGAAGCGGCGTCGCATAAAAAGGTTTCTTCACCAGCCCATGATTCCGTGCCAATGCCGAGCGTGCTTAGCGTGTGTTTTATGTGTTTGAACTTATTCAGTTTCGCAGTCTGCGGTGTGCGGAGCGTTGTTTAACTAAAGAGTTACATAACAAAACGCGTCAGCTTGTTGGTGGCATGCTTTCGTTATGTTAAGGCTCGCGCTTGACAGTGTGTTTCGCCCATGGGTAATCTGCGGCCAGTGAAGTTACGTGCAGCGCTAGCACCTGTTAGAAAGTTGCCGCAGGCATACAGCTGCACGCTGCGTGAGGTCAGTTTGGCGCGAATGTTAAACTGCCTGAATACGCATTGGTAATTGTTGTTTTGGGCTCAATTAATAAGACCCCTTTTTTTGCCAATGTATGAAATTGGTGTGAATTTATGTCTGATTTTGTGTCTCGTGTTGCGGTTTCCGAGCACGGTGGGTATGTGAACAGGCGCGTTGTGTATGGACTCGGTGACTGGTCAAGCGGCGAGTTATGCACTGGAATCGAATACAATGGCTACTGTTGTAGGATTACAGTGGCAGGGACGTTCTACATTATTGCTATTGGCTCGGTCTCCACGTTTATTGTTTTCGATATCCCTGTGCATTTGCTAGTATGACTTGGCACTTAAAAATTATGTCGTATGAACGGCTAAATCAACCTTCTTCTGTGGGATCCAAGCGCAAGCTGTGCATTTTGCTATTGCAGGGTAGATTCAAATGTATTTACCATCTTGTTATTTTTCGTGGAGAAATGAAGTATCAAAGTAAAATGTTACCTTGCAGTTTACCAGTCGTTTGTCATGCACAAACTATAAGTTGGTCTAATAAACTAATAACGTTGGTTTAACTGAAGCTTTTACATGCCTTCAAGAACGTAAAATGCTAGATTTCAAACTGCAGCAAGAGTAGAGTCCGTCAAAAATGAACCCCACTGCGTACCTCATAAATGGAAATAAGTTAATGCTTTTAAAAAGCTCAGATGCCGGCCACGGTGAATTGTTTCTTGTCACTCTTGAAATGTGGATAAGCTTGTCATAACAGGCCTTGCTACCCTTTCTTATAATCACACCCAGTAATATCCATTGAACTAGATTACCATATTGCCATGCCTACTGCAAATATGATCCTCAAATTATGGCTTGAGCAGTGTCATAACAAGAGGGGGGGGGCACAGTGGGCACGTGCCTAGGAGGTGTCACAAACAGCACTTGTGACACATCTGAATTCGTCATACAGCTTTGCACTCTTTGCTTTTCGGTAGGTTACATAAAAACTACATGCTTCACTGTTCAGTTAAATGACTGCAGATTTGAGCACTTCATATCATAATCAACTTCAAGTGCAGCATAAGCAGAGCTTACAGAATTCGGTCTCATAAGTTTGACGGGTTTCTTTAGAGGTGGTTTACCTCCTTTTCATGTCATGTCTCGTCATTCTTATAGCACCACATTTGCGTTATTCTTGGCCACTTGTGTATGCCGAGTGTAGTCTTTATACTTTTCTTAACTCCACTAGTTATGTTCCCTTTGCTTTGGCGGCTGATTTCTTTTGTTTCAGATAAGCCAAAGAGCCCAAACTCTCTTCAGGAATTATATTTGTTCATAACGCCAAAATTGAGATGCAGACAATACCACCACTGCTCTCTCCCTTAGAAGAGGGGATGCGTTTACGAAGTCAGCCAACAATAACCAATATTTTATTTTTCAGAATTTTTGTAATGCTGGTGCTGGACTGAGGCCTAACGGCCAGTTTTCTTTTTTCTTTCCTGAAGTCAAAAAATTGAAATTGGTTTGGGAGTTGACTATTACAGTCATTTACATGTTTCACTTGCATTACAGCACAAATACTTAGTGCTAAGGTTTCTTAGTGCCATGACCTATTTCCTTGACTGTTTTTAGATGGTTTCAAAAAATTTCCTCGTGTTCATTTGCGCACACAATGTTTTTCAGGCACCCGTTTTATACAACTCAAAAAGGCAGCTGCAAGGAAAAAATGGTGTCAAGGAGCCAGCTCAGCACGACTCCACATGGTGCAGAGGAGCGCACTCCAAAACATCAAAATGTGTTGCCATGCAATTTGGACGCGAAAACTAAAATGTGGGTATACTGGGTGTGCCATGTAACTAAATGGCATGAAAACTTTCAAAAGACGGTATGTCACACAAAGATGAAAGTTTGAAATGTTTTTTACATGTGCATGTGACTGTCAGATTCCTTTCGCATCTGCATTGGGCAGACCATAAGGTATTTTAACGAGGGCCGCAATGAACACCAATGAATTATTAGGGCAGCAATGTACTCGCATTTGACAGTGCATAGATGTAGCAGGAGATTGGGCATACGCTTTAGCCTGCATCACGACCAAGTAGCACACGGAATTATGGAAGCATTCAACAGAAAAAAATTCGCTAAGATGTACCAGCCAGCCTCCATTGTCATCATTGATACCAAAATGGCACTGCTAGAATGAACATAAATGTGTGAAGTGGTGTTCTTTGCTGCTGTGGCCTTTTCCTTTTCTTTGCTTCCTTGCATTGCTCCTTCGTGTTTGGCTACAAACATGTGCCATGTATTAGTAATGAAACGGAAAAGATTGTTTTACAAGCAAAAATGCCACTTCCCTGATCAGATCATTAGAATATGCATCTGTACGAAATGAACTATCACGTGATGTCTTATGAGAAAGAAAATTATACAATAGACAACAAGAATACCACAACAGTTGTGAAATGTATCAGTGCGCTGTGGCAATAGCTGTCTACGAAATACAGTGCATGAGAAAGCGCGATGGCACGATACCGACAGAACCAGGAAATTGCATGAGGACGCCAAGAGTGAAGTCGAGTTTTCTGCCAAAAGACTACCAGCTTTGAATCCAACCGAATGGGAGCTATGATACGCCACTGTACTGCCTTGACACCGAGCGGAGATAGTGTCGGACAACCACGGCAAGGTTCGCGTTTAGAAAAAAAGGGGGTGTAGCCCATGCATGAATAACTATGTGAAATATTATAACCAAAACTAGACGGTGCGGCTTTACACGAAAATATACAACACACTGCTAAATGTACTGTATACTCTCAGTCAGGAGCATCCATATGCTACATATGTTGTTATCAAACGAGCTGCTGTCTTGAAATTTGCGCATGAAAAAAAACTTTTCCTGTGCAAATTACTTTACCAGCCTCATGCTTAGCAGCTCATGTGATAACCTACGGTATATAAGTACACGAGTTTAGTGCTTGAAATGCGTTTTCTGTCCAGTAATGTAGTGCATCTTTCTCTTCAATCGTAGTGTCAATACTTCGCGAGTTTGCGCATGTTTGTTATTTGTTTGATTTTACATTGTATACTTTCATTTTTTAAATGTTGCCAATTGAAAATAAAAAAGTTATTTCTCACTGCATTAGCGATGAAATGTTAAAGAAAATGTTTATGTATTATTGCAAGATGTGTTGTAAAGTTCATGAAAATCCGTGTAATCGGATTTTATGTGTATCTGTATGTTTTTCGAAATGTTACTCAGTTTGCCTTGTGACTGTTTGATCAATGAAAATGTTCACCTTTTAAGAAAAATGTTTCATTCGAGTGACTCGGCGACTAAACATCAAATTCAATTCACTAATCATAAGTGCAGGAGCTCCTTATGAAGGAATCAAATATCTCCGACATGTAAGTGTTGTGAATCGCCTCTGATGTGACCATGGCACTGCATAGCGAGAGCTTTCACACAACTGAGAGGAGTACCAGCACTCTGTCTGAAGGAGTACAAACACTCTATTAGGAGGAGTACAAGCACTCTGTTTGGAGGAGTAGAAGCACTCAGTTCGAGGGAGTACTAATACTCTTGTGGGGTGGAGTATTCGTACTCTGGAAGGAGTTCTAGCACTCTCTTTAGGAGGAGTACTAATACTCTGTCCGGGGGAGTTGCAGTACTCTCTCCGAGATGAAGGCGTTTTACTCCTGAAAAGGGAGTGAAATATGGGACAAGCAGATACTCCCTCAAAGAGAGTTCCCGGAACTCTTTGTTTTTAGAGTGCAGCTCCATTTCCTTTCAATTAATGTCAATTAGAATATCCGCTATCCCCGTTTGCTCTGTGATCCACACCGCTCTATTCCTCTCTGTTAACCTTAGGCCTAACATTTTTCGTTCCGTCGCTCTTTGTGCGATCCTTAACTTGTTCCCGAACTGCATTGTTAACTTCCAAGTTTCTGCCGTCGGTCGGTCGGTTGGTCTGTCTGTCTGTCTGTCCTCCTACGTTGAGATACCGTCGTGGTTGTTTCTTCAACTGAACATATATGTCAGGACAGGCATGCGGCGGTATTACATGCATGCATACATAACATCAATGTCATGTCATGACATCAGTGACATGAATTATGTAGCGATCCACATCAGCAGCGGCCAAAGGGAAAGATAGAAGAAAAAGAAGACAAAGAAGCTCGCTTAAGAAAGCAGCAATAAACCTATAGAGTCTCTATGTGTACGTAGAAACTTTACATTGGCGCATTCGAAGTCTGGAACCTATGAATGAAGATCGAGTTCTACATAATGCGCCATGAGGGGTGACCCGTCATCGTGGGCTTCCCTGTGGGGAGAGACGGCAAGAAGCAAGAGATTCAGCGGGCTGCCAGAGGAGACTACCACCCGGAGTCTTCTGGACCCGGTTTACCATATAGCCGGAGCTACTGAAGATGACCTCGTCACTCAAGTAGTATTACTGTCAGCATGAATCTTGATGATTTGGCGTCTTTGTTAGAAAAAGCCCCACCACAATGTGAAATGCGGAGGCCAGCGAATTCACTGACTCTGACACAGGATATGTCTATAAACCATTATATGAAATGTAGATGATATATAGCGGTGCGACCATAGCACCAGCAGCTCTTAGGACTTGTTATTTCAGCTACAAATATTAGAGGAAAGCTTGAAGAGCTTCTTATGAGATCAGACTTGGTTGGTGGCACTTCCTCGAGCGGAGCTTTTTGGTTGGATTATTAAGAACCTGCCTGTAAAAAAGGAATGAACAGCCGACAAAGACCACGCACTTATGATACCATTTCTGTGTGAGAACGCACAGAACTGCTTTGACTTCGAAATAACGTCTCACGCAAACTCTTCTTGGATTTGAATGGAGGAAAAGCTTGAGGAGTGCTTTCCAGATCAATCCTGTAGAAATCGTGAATAGTGCTATTGCCTTCAGGCAGAAAGACATGATTATCAAAGACTACATTTCAGAAAATGGCGGTTCCTTCGTACTGCAGAACTGACATTGGCAGATTCATCTATGATTACTGTTCTTATACATAATATCACTGAATAATATCAGACAGATTCAAGGGAGGTCGCTTATCACTATGGACGAATTACTAATAGCCCTGAAGTATATACTACATGTCCGGAATACAGTGCAGCTGATAAGAAGATGTCGGTCAGTGAGACAATTACCGTGTCCCGCTGGGGTGGCTCAGTCAGCTAAGGCGTTGCGCTGCTGAGCACGAGGTCGCGGGATCGAATCCCGGCCCCGGCGGCCGCATTTCGATGGAGGCGGAATGCAAAAATGCCCGTGTGCTTGCGTTGTAGCGCACGTTAAAGAAACCAAGGTGGTCAAAATTAATCCGGAGTCCTCCACTACGGTGTGCCTCATAACCAGAACTGGATTTGGCACGTAAAACCCTAGAAAGAAGGAGGACAAGAGACAATTACCATTACGCGAACACAGATTGTAACCGAAGCTGCAGCGTGAAAGGGCCAGGACTTGGATCAAGAGCAATGCACTGTTGAGGAAACAGTACTTCTCACGAAGACAAGCATTTTGTGTGCCCCGATGTTATTGGACGGCCACACTGCCTCATGTTTAATTGATACTGGCGCTTCTGTAAGTTTATTCAACGAGGGCCTAGTCGATGCTGACAACTTTGCACGTGGGAAGACCATCCGGGTATGCGGCTACGATGGTTCTTGTAAAGAATATAATTGTTGGACATCGGCTCATCTAGAGTCTAAATGCAAAAAAATTAAAGGTTGAAGCATTGACGGTGCCTAAAGTCAAGTTGGGATCACGCCAGCCTCGGGCGCCGATTCCAACATAAAGAAAATGGTTGCGGCGAACCTATCCTCTGCGCAGGCTGAAGACCTTTGCCAAGTATTATCGTCCTACCGAGATATTTTCGACTTCGACAATCGCACTTTACGCCAGACGCTCGCGGTCAAGCATCGCATTACTACTGGCGATGCTACGCATATTCACCGACGACCATATCGAGTTTGTGCGTCGGAACGCCGAGTAGTTCAAAGTGAAGTGAACAAAATGGGGGCTAGATAAAAACATCGTTAAGCCTTCTTCGAGTGCCTGGGTGTCACCTGTGGTGTTGGTTAAGAAGGATGATGGTACGTGGCGCTTCTGTCTAGACTACCGTCATCTGAACAAAATTACTAAGAAGGACGTCTACCCGCTCCCACGTATAGACGACACCCTTGACTGCTTCCATGGTGCTAGCTATTTCTCTTGCATTGATCTTCGTTCTGGATACTGCAGATTGCTGTTCACGATATAGACAGAGAAAGAACCGCGTTCATCACACCTGATGGCCTATACCAATTTAAGGTAATGCCGTTGGGATTAGCAACTCCCCTGCCACATTTAAGCGTATGGTGGACTCCTTGCTTCAAGGTTTCAACGTCATCGTCTTCTCGCCAACGTTCGACACTCACCTTGAGCGTCTAACAACTATACTTTATGTATTTGGAAAGGAGAAGCTGCAACTCAACGCGTCCAAATGTCGTTTTGGCAGCCGCCAAATTACTGTTTTGGGCCATCTCGTTGACGCTTCCGGAGTACAGCTTGATCCCGACAATACTCGTGCTTTCCGAGACTTTCCGATTCCGAAGACAGCCGCAGATGTTCGAAGTTTTTTAGGGCTATGCTCCTACTTTCATCGTTTTGTTAAAGATTTTGCTATGGTTACTAGACCCCTCAATTCTCGTGGAGTTCTTCAGAAGCCGCTGCCTTCTCTCGTCTCGTTATTCTTCTCACCTCACCACCCATTCTCGCCCACTTCGACCCTGATGCCCCTACAGAATTGCGTACGGATGTCAGCGGTGATGACGTAGGTGGCGTCTTAGCCCGGGTCAGCGTGGCCAGGATCGCGTTATTGCTTATGCAAGGCGCCTCCTATCACTATCGGAGCGAAACTATGCCATTATAGAAATAGAATACCTTGCTGTGTCTGGGCAGTTGCGAAGTTCCGTCCTTACCTTTACAGTCGCCCTTTCTGGGTAGTCACTGACCATCATGCTCTCTGCTGGCTCTCATCGCTAAAGGATCCAACAGCCCGGCTTGGTCGAGGGGCTTTGAGGCTACAAGAATTTTCCTATTCCGTGGGGTACTAGTCTGGCCGCCTGCACCATGACGCTGACAACTTGTCGCGTTACCCTATTGACGACCCTGACTCATCCTATATTGACAGTGCTGCTTGCGTTTCCTCAGTATCACAGCTCCTTCATTTCGCCGACGAGCAACGTCGTGATGCCTACATCAGAGCACTCATCGACCGTTTTGAACACGCTCCGGCCGATGCTACTCTAGGCCTCTTCGTCCTCCGCGACAGTACTCTGTACCGTCGTGACCTTCATCCAGACAGCTCTGAGTTTCTACTTGTAATGCCTAAACACATTGGCTCAACCGTTCTCGAAGAGCTTGACGACGCACCAACGGCAGGACAGCTCGGCGTATCTCGAACCTATGATCGTGTACGTCACTGTTTTTCTGGCCGGGGCTTGCCCGTTCTGTACGACGTTACGCCGCCGCTTGTGAACTTTGCCAACGACGCAAGAAACCTTCCCAGCTCCCCGCTGGTTACCTGCAGCCGCTCGACATCCCTGCCGAGCCCTTCCATCGTGTCGGCTTAGACCTTCTTGGATCATTTCCGGAATCGATATCAGGTAACAAGTTGGTTGCCGTCGCGGCGGACTACGCGACCCGCTACGCCGTAACACGCGCGGTTGCGCAACTGATGTTGCGGACTTCCTCCTATACGGTATCATTTTGATATCCTACACGATATCACTTTTGAAAACAGTGTTAGCGAACTATGGAAAGAAAACAAGAAATTACTATGTCCCCGATATTTTTAATGAACTTGATGCAACACCGTATGATATAAATTGAAAGTGTAAAATGATGAAACAAGTGAGGAAGTGGTATTCAACTGTTTATTGTAATGTGGGATTTTCTATTTGTATGCTTACGTGACTGGACAACGTAGTATATATTATTTGTGTGTTAGAATATTTTCTTTGAAGTTGTATACTTTTGAACTGCAATTCTATAATGCTTCATATCTGTATTGAAAGATGTACCACCTGCTGCCTGGTCTTCTAACAAGCACGATGTGCATATATTAACCAGCAAACATTATCTCTGAAAATGTATTTGAAATAAAATCTGATTTGATTGATTTGATGGTGCTCCGCGTCAAATGCTCACAGACCATGGCCGTACGTTTTTGTCCAATGTCAATGACGACATCATGCGTGCCTGCTCAATACCGCATAAATTTACTACCTCCTACCACCCACAAACGAACGGCCTCACTGAGAGTTTGAACCGAACCCTTTCAGATATGCTATCGAAATACGTTTCAGCAGATCGCCGCGACTGGGACCTGGCTCTACTTTACATTACCTTTGCGTACAACTCTTCCCGTCTCGAAACTGCTGTCTTTTCCCCGTTTTACCTCTTGTATGGCCGGGACCCGACGCTACCACTAGACACTGTGCTTCCGTCCACCACAGCTTCAACTAGCGATTATGCCCGTGATGCAATCGCCCGTGCTGATCATGCTCGCCAACTTGCGCAAGTGTATCAAGGCAAACAGAAGCAACGCTACGACCTCCGCCACCGTGATGTCCATTTTCTTCCCGGCACCTTCGTGTGGCTTTGGTCACCATCGCGTAAAGTTGGCCATTGTTAAAACTGCTCTCCTGTTACACGGCCCCTATCGCGTGATCCGCCAAGTGACCGATGTCACCTATGAAATCGTTCTAGCCACGCCCACTACGTCCTCCGCTGTGACAACCAGTCACATTGTCCACGTCTCCCGACTCAAGCCCTACAACTCTCCACGCGCCTTTGATATTTAACAGCACCATGACAGCGCTTTTGCCGCTGGCGGGCATCATTACGATATCATAGAGAGATGCTCAAGAGACGAGCCGCCACGAGAAAGATGATGAAGTGTGCCGGGGCCTTTGGCGCGAGCGAGTGTCGGCCTGGCTGTCTGGCTCCAGTGTAGATAGCGTATTTTGTCTGTGTCTTTCCACACGTAACAATGTTATCTTATCACGTCCAGGTATGAAACGCATGAAAATTAGTATCCTCTGGAATTATTTGGACAACACAGGATGTCAACTTCATATTGCCCAAAATAATAATCGTAAACTGTCTTCCGCAGAGGATGTACCCTTCGAAGTTTTCAGAGCTTTTGTGCATTGGCTCATATACAGAAGCCACAATAGCAATTGAGGTACCTTTCCTACTACGTGACAGCACTATAAACAAGAGAAAGCCATATAGCCTGAGTGAGGAGAAAAAAAGTATGGTTAAAGTAGCAGCTTCAACGAATGCTGGAGGGGGGAATCATCAGGCCTTCTACTTCGTCTTTTGCTTAGCCCTTTAGAATTGTTCCGAAAGAAGATGGGTCATTTCGCCTCTGCATAGATCATAGACTGGTGAACAAACAAACCAGATCTCTTCCCATATCCAATGCCGAGAATACACGGAATCATTGACGTGACAGGAGGATGCCTATGATTTCCTCGCATTGATCATAGCAAGTAATATTGGCATGTTCCACTAAAATAGAGCACAAAGAAATCTACAACATTCGTCACCCCTTTCGACATGTACACTCACAGTAGGCGGCCGTTTGGATTAAAAAGCTCCGAATCATGGTTTCAAAAGTTGATGAACGATGTGCTGAAGAACTTCTTCGGAAAACTCTGTAATGCATACGTGGAGGACACAATTGTCTACTCGAACACAAGGGAAGAACATGAACAGCACCTGGGAAATGTCCTGGAAGCGCTCAGCACTGCTAGACTCAAGACTAACTTTGAAAAAGTTAGTTCCGCAGGAAAGTGGTATTCCTTGGAAAAGCATTCAGCGCATCAAGACACTGGCAAAATCATATGCCATTCATTCTTTAAGAGTGTTTCTTGGGCTCGCCGGGCACTTTCGCGCGCTTATTAAATACTATGCAAGAAAAACAAAATATCTCACTGCACTGACACAGAAAATTATACCACTTGTATGGTCTCAAGAATGTGAGAATAGCTATCTGGAACTTGTGCGAGCTATTTCATTTGACCCTGTGCGGACACTCCCGGACATTTGCCGTTTGAACTTTACACAATGGCATCACACAACGCTGCTGGTGTCATCCTTTATCAACGAGAAGAAAACGAGCAACCTGACAGGGAGCTCAAGGCCATCAGATATTATTCTTGTACCTGACAGGGAGCTCAAGGTCATCAGATATTATTCTTGTACATTCACGAAACCGTAAGACAATCACACAACAACGGAAAAGAATGCACTAGTAGAGCACTGCACGGGCCGATTTTGGGCGGCCCACCCGAGCCCGATCAAAACTTTTATGGCGAGACCCGAGCCCGGCCCGTGCCCGGAAATAATCAACGTTACCCGCCCGGCCCGGCCCGCCACTCCTTTACCTTAAGCCCGAGCCCGGCCCGAGCCCGGCTCGAAACCGACGTGAACCCGGCCCGAAACCGAAAAATACATGTTTTTCAGAGTTGAGAAGCCCGACAATAACTCGCAGAAAGCCTGATCCCGGCCCGGGCCCGCGTCAAAAAACCCGAGCCCGGCCCGGGCCCGGGTCAAAAAGCACCCGCCGTGCCCGAGCCCGTGAAAAAACTGCTCTACCCGGCCTGGCCCGGCCCACGGGCCGGGCCGGGCCCGGGCTTTCGGGTAAGCCCGAGCCCGTGCAGTGCTCTATGCACTAGCGATTGTAACGGCCCTAATATACTCGGGAATCTACTTGGAAGGGAAACACTTCAAGCACTTTACTGATAATCAAGCATTGACGTATCACTTGGAGGTTGCACTGCCAAAGGGAAGAATAGGCCACTCGTTGAGTGACATTCAACAATTCAGCTTCGACAGAATACAGACATTACGCTAGAGGCATCAGCACGCTGACGCAATCTCACGACTCCTCGCGCCGCAAGAAACTTTTCAGGAAATTAATAAATTGATTGAACTCTGGGAGGGTACGCAAGAGATGGAGCTGCACAAATAAAGCTGGCCACAGTCCTCAAGTGATATCACAGCAGTCCGCAATCGGGAAGACACAATGAACTTTGGGAGACCTACCACAAGCTCACCAGGATGTTTAAATCTAAAAACATGAAATAAGATGTTGTCAATTAGATCAAGACATGTCATGAGTGTCAAAAGGCCAAATGAAAATAGAAGTTTCGTGGGAAGAGAATGGTACTTCCTTCTTCTTGATTTTGCTGAGCTCAACAAGTAATGTGAAGGTCCTAAAAGAACTCAAGCGTTTCTAGTCGGTGATGAGTGCACGCGCTTTGTTGTCGCCAAAGCTGGAAGAGAGGAGTGCAAATTGCGCCATATCTGTTCTCGAGCAGAAAATCTTCAGGAACACCAAATTAATAGTTGTGGGCAATTTTTCCCCCTCCACGGTAGTTTAGTGGCTTTGGCACTGCGCTGGTGAGATAGAGGTCGTGGCTTCAGCCGCATTTTGATGGGGGCGAATTGCAAAAATCGTTTTCACGACCCCTGCTTTTATTATAACGTTCCACATGAGGAATGTCAGTCGACATCAGGGCCACATTGCTCACAGTTTAGAAGACAACGTATTTCTACAGCCTTTTAAGCGAATAGCTCTCTTCGGCCTTCCGCGCGTTTTCGTAATCGGACTTTTAGCGCCCATGCATCGGGCACGTGCTTTTGGCATGGCGATCATCGCCGAGCTGGAACCCTTTGATTAAAGGACGTGAATGAAGGAAACAGAGTTTTCTCTACATGAATTTATGTGATAGTTGCTCATAATGCTCATTGAATATACAGACAAAACTTCCAGACGAACCAGACCAAGCACGGAGGCTTTTCAAGGTGTTGTGTACTGACAACGTCTGGAAACAGTTCGCTGCATTAGGAAATAACACGCGGCCTGGTTCTGCGGATGGTGATTTGATAACTGCAATCAAAAAAAATGTCAGTGTTTCGCCCTAAGGGCGAAGCAATGAATGCGATAGCAACACAGCAATGTCATACGAAGTAAGGTGAGCGGCCTTGGTAGCAATATGAATTGTAGTAAACATGAGCTGATTAAGTAAGCAGGTGTGCTGCGGCGTAAGTAGACCGACATGAAGAGAGACTCGATGACCACGAGAAGGCGCGTGTGAAACGGTGGTGTTGATGAGAAGCGCTTACCGTGGGCAGCGCGTGCGAAGGGACACACCTGTAGTGCTGCACTGCCGATCTGGGCAGCATTGCATGTGTAGCGTGCGTTGGAAAATGTGGCCCGATTATTACTAACTGAATGAACAAGCGTGGTGTGAGCGCGCACAAACAAACATGAATAGATCACACTGAATGACTGCAGTCAACGACTGTCAAAACGCTGGCAGCGAGCGTATGTACGTGCGGTCTATCGCTTCAACGGAAACTGAGCGGCGAATGCAGGGAGCATAAAGGTCAGAGCCGTGTGGAGATAAGAGACGGTGCGGTCGAACGAACGACCAGCGCGGTTGTTGGCAGCGTAGAAGTGCCCCCCCCCCCCCCCCCCCCCCGCTCCCTCCGGCGCTGGCTTCCCGCTTCCTTGCTTGCGCGTGGGAGAGATAAGAGACTGTGCGGACGAGCGACGAGCGCGGTTGGTGGCAGAGAAGTGCCCCCCCCCCCTGCTCCCTCCGGCGCTGGCTTTCCGCTTCCTTGCTTGCGCGTGGGAGATTGAGTGCGTTCGCTCTCCGTGATAGCGCGCGTCCCAGCACGCTTCCGCTGGGGCATACGGCGCGCGGCGAAGATTTATCTATACGGAACCTCACGGCGACGGCGACGCCGACCGGG
>NC_051155.1:34147711-34181471 GCF_013339745.2 Dermacentor silvarum
TGCGTAACAATATGACTGCGCCTAAACCGTAGGATGACGCGTCACAAAGCACTCCTATCGGTTTGTCAACGTCGTAGAACGTGAGGACCTTGCTGCTAACAAGCAGTTTTTTTTTTGTATCTGCGAAGGCATCGCTGCATTCCTTCGTCCACGACCACTTTTTATCTTTCTTTAAAAGCCGATATAGTGGCTCAGCGACGGTTGCACAGTTCCTCAGGAACTTGGAGTAAAAATTTAGCATACCCAAATATGCTTTTAGTTTCGTGACGTTGGTGGGCTCAGGTGCATAAATAATCGCCCTGATCTTTGCCTCCGTGGGATAAATCCCTTCAGCAGTCACTGTGTGACCTAAGTAAGTCACCGATTCTTGAAAGAATCGGCATTTTCGGCGTTCAACGTGATGTTATACTCACGTAGGCTTTCGAGGACCCGCTCCAGCGTCTTTTGACAGCTGGCTGTGTCAGATCCTGCCACGATCACATCATCGATATAGCACCCTACATGCGGAATGCCTTTCAGTACTTCGTCCATCATAGACTGAATATTGCGGGTGCACTAGCCACACCATATGGAAGGCGCTGAAACTGGAACAAACCCATACTGGTGTTTGCAGTCAAAAATGGTCGTGACTCGGGATTCAGTGGTAGCTGCTGATACGCTGCGGACAGGTCAAGAACACAGAACACTTTACCGCCTGCAATTGTTGAGTACAGGTCTTCTAGTCTAGGTAGCGGGTAATGGTCTGTTTTTAACCCTGGATTAATTGTAACCTTGTAGTCTCCGCAGAGCCTAAGACTGCCGTCTTTCTTTGGCACCACCACAAGTGGGGTTGCCCAGTCGCTATGTGGTACTTGTCGTAGCATGCCCGTTTCCACCATATCATGGAGTCGTTTTTCCACTTACTCTTTAAGTGCAAATGGAACAGACCTGGCACGACAAAATACCGGCACAGCGTTTGCATTCAGGGCTATTTTTGCATCAAAGTTTTTCATGGTGCCTAGCGTCTGAGAAAACACTGCAGGGTACTTTTTCTGCAATCAAACAACTCTGTCCTCTGCAGTTACCTGACCAATCTCGCCCCAGTTTAACTTGAGACGTTCAAGCCAGTTCCGCCCAAGCAATGCTGGTAGTTTTCGTCCGTTATCTTTAACTACTACTACTGGCAGCATCATGCTCTGATCTTTGTACACTACCGATACTTCACACTGTCCTTTAAGTACCATTTGTTCTCCTGTGTACGTGCGAAGTTTCACTCTGGTGGGCTGACATGCGATATGGGCAAAATGTGAATCGTACACGTGCTCTGGTACTACACTCACAGCCGCTCCCGTGTAAATTAGCATGTTAAGCGGTTTACCTTCCACCTGAATGTTGACATCAAAAGACGAGTTTGTCATATTTACAAAATAATACACTTCGTGCTCGGAATCCTCATAAGAACATTCTACTGCATTTGTTCTCTTTGACTGTGCTGCTGTGCACATTTTTTTCAAGTGTCCTACTTTTGAGCAGTTACGGCGCACAACGTTTTTGTACCAGCATACGCTTGACGAATGCCCTCTGCCGCATCTTTCACATCGCTCTTTCTTAGGAACGTGGCTCATTTGCGCCTTTTTTTAGTCCATTTCCTTCGAATGGCTTCTAACTACATTTAACGACACCTCCTTGACCCTTCCTTTCATAAGCGCTGCCTCTCTTGCCGCCATTTCTCGGTCCAAGGCAATCTTCCAGGCGCTTTCAATGGTTAACTTCTCTTCCGCGAACAAAGCGCGCTGGATCTCCTCGTTCCGTACCCCTGCCACGAGCCTGTCGCGGCGAGCATCCTGTAGGAAGTCGCCTTAGTTGCATTTTCTAGCCAAGTGTTTTAACTCGACTATGAAATTCTCTACGCTTTCACCTTCGTGCTGCGTCCGCTTAATAAATCTACAGCGCTGAGCTATCACCGAGCTTCTTGGACTGTAATGCTCTTTTAGCAAATGCTTGGCTTCAACGTATGTTGTCTCGCTTGGGGAAAATGGCACTACAATGTTCTTCAAGACTTCATAAGCTTCAGCTCCTATCACCGTCAAGAACACCGGTAGCTTTTTTTCCTCATTTATGTCATTCGCTTGCACGAACAGTTCAAATCGCTCTAAGTAAGATTCAAAATTCTGTAACTTAGGATAAAACTCAGCGATCTTGCCTAAGCGTGACATTTCTGTCCGTCAGTAGGAACCGTAGAGTCACCTCTGTGCTGTTCCCGTTGCGGTCTTTGTTGCAGACTGGTTGTGCTACTTTGCTCCTTGCCGGTCTGCCCCGCGTCTGCAGGACAATGTTGCCTGAAGCGTTCGATGTCGTTGACCGTTCTCCGCTCGGGTTGCCCTCCGTAGTCCTTCAGCATGAAGCTCCGCTCGCTGCATTCATGTCGGTTGCTGTCGACGCAGTGCGGGGGGCGTCGCTCGTGCCTCGCTGCAGTCCGTTCGCACGTTGCAAGCTGCGGTGTCGTACTCCGAGAGCACGTAGTCGATAGGAAGGCTTCTTCAGTCGCCAAAATGCGCCTACTATTCTGCCGTCCGGTTCCTTCGCCGCATTTGCCTACGGGGGTTTAAGCATCCTCGTCGCCAGTTGATATGACCTAGTGGCCACCAAGCAAGGACGCCTTTATTCACAAAGCGCATACATTTTATAGGCAGGTGTGACGTCACACATTAGATAGCATCGGCGCTGTTGCATGCGCGGCACGTTATCACAAGTGCCTAGATATGTTTTGCTTTCTAAAGAAGAGCAGAACATCTAGGGACTTTAGGGAGAACCTAGGCAAAGATACGGCTATAGTATCTAGAACATACTACGGCGGAGGAGCGAGTGGCGCTGCTGCGGAGTTTAGGCTAAAATCCCTATATAAGAAAAGTACCGCCATCTACTCTTTCCTCCGCCGCCTCCTCTCCTAAAGCGCTTGCTTTTTTCTTTACTTTTTGCTTGCGAAAGCCAAGTCGACGGTGGCGCACCTAGAAAGTCCACGTTGAAGCTTTCAGGCCGGGCGTGCGCCGCCGCCGCCGCCGGCGACTGCGGCTGCGCAGAGGACTTTCAACATGGCTCTGAGGCGGAAAAAAGAAATATAAAGAAGTGAAAGCGCGCGCTATCATCGTCCAATCGGAGATACAGGCGAGAGAGAAGCGGCGTTTATCAAAGGATGGCGGTACTTTTCTTATATAGGGACTTTAGGTTAGGCAAGGCGTCGCTAGGTGACGCTGTGGCAGGAGCGGCGGTACAATGGAGTGACTATTTGTCACCGCCCCGTTTAAAAGGGGATGCCATTAAATCATCATCATCGGCAGGGAGCCTACGTGCAAGCGCTGCGAGTAGGCTTCCTAAGCAGCGGCTTGGAGGGGCCTCCTAAGCGCAGCAGGAGCAGCGCGCCAAAGGGATAAGTTTTTTTTTTTTCATTTGATATTTCGCTCATTTGTTTTTTAGGAGTGTTAGGTTAGCCTAGCAATCTTTATACATTATGTTTCATGCTTTTCAGTTTCTTGGTTTATTTTTACTTAGATTTAAGTAGCAATCGAATAATTGTAGCTTTTTTACAGAATAGGGTTACTTTGTACTAAGCCTGGTTAGTACAAGATGACGGTTGGTACAAGGGGTAACCTACAAGTGCGTTGTACTGAGTGCGAGTGTTCTTACGCGTCGGAAGAAACGCGGTTTGAGTCGGTACGCTAAGCGAACGGTGCAGATTTTATCTGTCGGATGTGTGTGCTAGGGTCACGGCTACACAGTATTGAGCAGGAGAAGGATGTGCTAGCTAAGCGGGTTGGAAAGCTACAAAAGGAACTTAAGAGCGAACAGAAACAGAGGAAGGTGGTAAAAGAAAAGCTAGCCAGCCTAGTACTAAAGCTTAGGGCCACCATTCCACAACGCAATGGCGAACGCATTGATGCGAGCACCGCGAACGGTGCTGGCTCCGATGCGGGAATAGCTAAGGAAATCTTAACAACCACGCCGGAAAGCAGTGTCGGAAACGTCAGTAGTGGTTACGACTGGGCTACCTCTGACGTGTCCGCCACGGTAGACAACAAAGCGAAGGCTGACGATAAGACAGGAGGGGAGGGCGTCGTGGTCCGATGAGCAGCTTTCGGTGTCGACGAGCAGGAAAAGCGTCGAGTTGTCTTTGTTGGGGATTCCAACATGCGTAAAGTAGAACCGGCGATGACAGAGAAGGTAGGGGCAGGCAAAGGAGTCCAGGTTACCGCGCTTCCGGGAAAACCGATTAGGGAGGTGATAGCGAATTGGGTTGAAGATGAATATGCAGAAGACAAAGATAATGTTCAATAGCCTGGCAAGGGAACAAGAATTCAGGATCGCCCGTCAGCCTCTAGAATCTGTAAAGGAATATGTTTATCTAGGTCAATTACTCACAGGGGACCCTGATCATGAGAAAGAAATTTACAGAAGAATAAAATTGGGTTGGAGTGCATACGGCAGGCATTGCCAAATCCTGACTGGGAGCTTACCACTGTCGTTGAAAAGAAAAGTGTACAATCATTGCATTCTACCGGTGCTAACATACGGGGCAGAAACTTGGAGGTTAACAAAGAAGCTCGAGAACAAGTTAAGGACCGCACAAAGAGCAATGGAACGAAAAATGATAGGAGTAACGTTAAGAGACAGGAAGAGAGCGGTGTGGATCAGAGAACAAACGGGGGTAGACGATATTCTAGTTGACATTAAGCGGAAGAAATGGAGCTGGGCAGGCCATGTAATACGTAGGATGGATAACCGGTGGACCATTAGGGTTACAGAATGGATACCAAGAGAAGGGAAGCGCAGTCGAGGACGGCAGAAAGTCAGGTGGGATGATGAGGTTAGGAAATTCGCAGGCGCAAGTTGGAATACGCTAGCGCAAGACAGGTGTAATTGGAGATCGCAGGGAGAGGCCTTCGTCCTGCAGTGGACATAAATATAGGCTGATGATGATGATGATGAGCGAAAGCAAAGGAACGCATGTGAGACACAATGGAGGAAAGGCACCTAATGGTAATAATGGGTGGAGTGATTGACGTACTGCAAGGACGGGGGGCCGGGATCGCGAAGCAAGTAGCTAAAGGGATCACCGACCACCGGAACGTTTCCAAGGAAGTACAAATCGCAATGTGCATGGTGCCGCAAACAAATAAATTTGCATGCTAGCTAAAGCAATTAATTTTACGGTCATTGACATCAACCGAGAAGTGCACCGAGCCGGCAGCGAAGGCGTTTTGTTCGTGACGGGTTACATTTTAGTGAAAGGGTATCAACACCGGTTGGAATTCGATTCGTGGCGCGGGCTGTAACTTTTTTAGGCGGGCACTAGGCAATCAGGATGCAAGATTATGTATTGAATGTAGCGACACACCAGTAAAGCGGTAGAATTAGACCACAAGGAGTTAGGAAAAGACGCACAAGGGATAAGAATCAACATTGACATGCAGGGTGGTTGCAAGCGGGACAAATGGCTGGAAATTCATACACAGCTGAATGACGAAGAGATTAATCAAGTACGCCTTGACCGAAACGCATCTACGAGATTTGGAGTAACCGCCTTCCATTGAAAATTTTCTATTGAAAGGGTGCAAAAGAATGACCGGGCCAAGGAAATGCTGAGGTGTAGGCCTACTAATTAGTTGAGGTCTGAAGTGGCAAAGGGTAAAAAAGACATCTAAGGAGCATTTATTGATTAGAGGCACATAGCAAGGCAAAAAGACGTGGCTGGAAGTAGCTTACCAATGGAAAGGTAGTGATAGCTAAGAAAACAAAAAGGAATTGATTGCTTGCGTTAGAAGCGATATTAATGAGTTCAAGAAATCGGTCCAGGTAATATTAGTGGTAGATATGAACACACACATGGACGATTTAGACGGATATACTGACAACGGTTCTCTGGTGTTGGATCTCTGTGATGATCAGAACCTTATAGTAGTTAACCGGGAGAATAAGTGTTAGGGACAGGTAATGCAGAAACGGGCAGTCATGTATCGACTACGCCTTAGTGTCAGAAATAGAACAACATGAAAGAATAGCCTTGGTAGCAATCATAGACGTTCAAAATTTAAATTCGGGAGAGGTACTAACACAAAACACGAACCAATAGCATCAGAATTTCTAAACATGAATGAGGAGCAAATAACTGAGATCGCAAAAGACATAGAAAAGAAAATTAAGGCTGTTCCTACAGCAGTCCGGGGATGTAAGGAACTGGTAGATGTTGTGGAGCAGGAAATAAGACACAGGCAGAAAAAGAATTGTTGGATTGGAAAGAGGAAACCACTTAATTGCTGTAACAAGGAAATAAAGCAAGCTATAGATGAGTCAGGCCATGTAATGCGTAGGATGGATAACCGGTGGACCATTAGGGTTACAGAATGGATACCAAGAGAAGGGAAGCGCAGTCGAGGACGGCAGAAAGTCAGGTGGGATGATGAGGTTAGGAAATTCGCAGGCGCAAGTTGGAATACGCTAGCGCAAGACAGGGGTAATTGGAGATCGCAGGGAGAGGCCTTCGTCCTGCAGTGGACATAAATATAGGCTGATGATGATGATGATGATAGATGAGTGTAAGCAAGTATCTTGGGATCATCGAGAAGCCCAAAAGTTGAACTTACACTAAGGAGAGGTGTTCCTTAGATGGAACAAATACCGAGAAAAGGAAAAAGGTGGTGAGTTAGCTCGTGTAAGAGAAAATTAAATGCGCAAGTGAACCTTGCGGGCTTATCATTCGCAAAAGTGACAGAGGCGCCCCAAAAATGTTCTGGAACCATATAAAAGCCATCGGAGCTCCAACTAAACACTCGTAAATGCCTATAAGGAATGAAGATGGTAACATCCACGAAGGAGACGATGCGTTGCGGTACATCACAGACGTTATTAGGGATAACTTCAGCACGAGAGAAAGAGTAGTTCAGACAGCAGATCTCGCTACAGCAGAGAAGCCTGAGGGATCAAAATTTAGCATAGAAAGCTTTTATTGGAAAAAGGCAGCAGAAAATGTCCCGAATAACACGTCAGCAGGACCCGATGAAATCCCAATACAGCTAATCAAAAGCTCGGTCCAAAAGGCAACGCACTGCTGACTAATGCCATAGAGCAAGTGACTAGAACAAAGGAAATTCCCGTTGGACGGCGTGAAAGCAAGATGAATCTCATCTGCAAAGGCAAAGGAGATAAGGATAAGACGAGCTCGTACAGGCCAGTTACAGTAAAGTCGGTGATATACAGAATGGCAATGCAAGCCATAAAATTAGAACTGTCGAAGTGGGTGGAGAAAAACGATGTATTGGGGGAACTACAGAATGGGTTCAGACCAGGCAGACGCTTAGAGGATAATATGTCTGTACTAACTCAGTGCATAGAGATTTCAGTAGCTCAGGAAAGACCTTTATTGATAGCATTTCTAGATATTAAAGGAGCCTATGACAACGTAGACGGGGAATAATTATGGGATATTCTTCAGCACGAAGGCATAGATGACGATTTCGTGGAGCTGCTGAGGGAGATATATAGAGATAACCAAGTACAATGGCATGGGAAGGTTGAAAATGTAATGAAATGGTGGGAATTCACCAAGTATTGAAGCAAGGATGCCCTCTGTCACCATTGTTGTTCACGCTTTATTTAAGGCCATAGAAATACGACTGGAAAACTGCGAATTAAGGGTTGATTTATCCTACATGTGTAATGGACAAAGGGTGCAACAGAAGGTCCGTGGACTGATGTATGAGGACGACATAGTACTACTAGCGGACAATACAAGATATTTACAGCACTTGCGAATATCTGCGGCAACGCAGTAACAAATATAGACCTGAAGTTTAGCACGGATAAATTGGGAGTTATGATCTGTAATGAAGAGACGAGTAATTACGTGGTGTCAGTTCACCAACAAGTCATACCCACAGTCTCAATATAACTACCTCGGCGTATACATAAAAGAAGGAAAGAATTACTCAAGCACCCACCAAGATAATCTGAAAATAAAAGGGTAGCGGAATGCAGCAATAATGAAACACAGAGTACTGTGGGGACACAATAAGTATGAGGTTATGAGGTAGTGCGTGGAATCTGGAAAGGAGTAATGGTGCGCTAACGTTCACAAATACCGTACTATGCTTAAAATCGGATATCCTGTCGGGGTTGGTAGTTAAGCAAAGATTGGTAGGCCTGTTGGCTTCGGGAGCACACGGTAAAACCACAAATGAGGAAGTGCAAGGGGACCTGGTTTGGGCCTCTTTTGAAGTCAAATAGCAATATTAGTTTTGAATAAAGACTCGGGAACATGGATGAAAATAAATGGGTGGCTAAAGTGCACAAATATGTGTATCTGAAAAGCGTGGGCACCGAATGGAGGAAGAGGGCAAGTTGGCAACCAAGTCGAGGATAATTCAGACTGTAAATAGAAAACCAGGAGTCATCAGAAAGAAAGTGAGAGAAACAGAGGCAGTGAATTGGATGCAAAGAATGGAAACAAAAAGGACAATGGACATTTATAAGAATGATAAGAAAAAAATTAGAAGGGACAATCTGTACGATAACACAAAGGACAGTGCCCTGCTATTGGAAGCTCGAGCCGGTTGCCTAAGGAACAAAACATACCGGAGCATATATTCGGAACTAGATGAGGGATGTGTATGGTACAGTAAAGATACGGAGACCACTCAAAACTTCCTAATGGAATGTGAAGGGATTAACCCAATGAGAACAGTAGGTAATGTACACATTTTGAACTGCTTGGGTTTAAAGTGGAGGGAAGCACCAACCGGTCAGCAGTCGAGATAAGCAACAGACGTTTAGAGTATTGGTGTTAAAAAAAGCAGGGAAGAGATTGATACGACCTGATTTTATCTCTTAGTCATAGAGGTACAAGGTAGATATTGAGCATGTGCCTCTATCCAAAGCGCCGTCCGACAGCGGTCTGACGACGCTTTGGATAGCGCCGTCAGCTATTCACGAAGCGTGAAAGAAACCCGCCGAATCTACGCAAAATTGCCGCGTAACTATCCGCTCGAAGCACTTTGCTTGCATTGGCAGGCTTCTTTCACGCTAGGAAAAAAAAAATTTTTATGTAGTACGTATTGAGCAACAGAAAACTGTACCGGGAGTTTCACATGCTACTCTCCAATTTTCTCATTGACACTTTTCACCTAGTTTTATTATCTGAGAAGTTGAATAATTAATTAGGACGAAAAATGCAATTAGGTGGCATGTAAGAAATAATCTAAGTACCCCCAAGGGACGGCAAACAAAATTACCTTGGTTCTGTCCAGCTACGTGACACTTGAATATTTTAAAATCTTGGTGAATGATAGTTGGGGCACTCTGTATGCTGTTATCTGTGCAGATGTGTGCCTGATTTTCAGAGTTCTTCCATCCTAGCTAATAATTTTTTTTTACAATGCGCGTGTGGTGTATATTACACGCTTGCAAGTTTTTATTCAGTGTTTGCATTGTGGGAGTGTATGAGAGCGTATGCTTCTGGGATGGCTATCTCCTATTAAAATTATCGAGCTCTTCATGTGCAATGTTTTTTGTTTTCTTGTGTCTTTGCAAAATAAAAAAAAATACTTATAAGATTATTGTGTGGTGGGTGTGTGTGTATTTATGGACAGGTTGTAGCATGCATTGTCAAATAAGCGTACATTGGCACATGTCATCTACAATTAAAAAAAAAAATGTCACAGTTTCGCCCTAAGGGCGAAGCAATGAATGCGATAGCAACACAGCAATGTCATACGAAGTAAGGTGAGCGGCTTTGGTAGCAACAACATGCAGAACTGTTGTCGACGCCATCGGCGTTTTGCCCGCGTTAGCTCAAAATGCGTGCGGCGTTGGTGACTGTTGCTGGAGCCTCTGATATAAATAGGCACTTGGTGCCGCAGCTAAACGTCGCCTCCCTTCCCTCCCCCTCCCCCACGGCCTCTCACGCGTCTGAAGAAGGCGCGTTTGCTCTACATATATGGTGATTGTAAAGGAGAAAAGAGACGCCTACTTCTGCAGCCCTTAAGCGAGCACGGCGCAGAACGCGCGTTCGTTCTCCGCCGTGCGTTCACTCCTCGTGAAAGACGCGCCCCTCGCGCCCTTTCACTCGCACATACAGCGTTCGGCGCGCGGAAGATAGCGCCAACCTTTCCCTTTCCCTCAAGAACCACTTACCACCGGCGACGATTTCTTCTCCAAATGACGTCATACGGAACCTCACGGCGACGGCGACGGCGACGGCAGAAATCTGCTTTTGAGTGTCCATATAATTGCTATCGCAATAAAAAGAAAGTCACCTCGTTTTTTAGATCCTGCAAGCGTCACTCAGTCGTCAATTAACGAAGCCATATGAATGGTATACGCGGTCTAAGTGGAAATGGAATAAAAAAAGTTGTCGCAGTTTCACCCGAAAGGCGAAGCATCAATTGCGATAGCAAATTTGTAGATAGCTATACGGAGTAACGATAGTAGTTTTAACAGCTGTAGAACTTGGACATGCAACAGCACCGGCAACACACAGAACTGTTGTAGACGCCGTCGGCGTTTTGCCCGCGTTCGCACAAAACGCGCACGGCGTTGGTGACTCTGGGGGCGGCTCGGAGGTTTTCGACGCGATCAGAACGGGACACTAGTCGAGCAGCGTCGGAAGTCTTTACCACCTTCTCGCCTTACAACGTTTTTGTAGCGTTAGCTACACTGGCCCAGCCAAGCCCGTTTCGCGCGGCACATCAAGAGCCGTGCTGCGCATGCGCAAGGATCAGTGATGTCACACGGCTTGCGCACCGCACCGGAGCTACCGGAGCCACCGGAGCCGGCACCTCTCGCGCACTCCGCCGCCGCCACGCGCGACTCACCGCCGCCGGTCGGCGCATTCCAGAGGAGTGACGTCGTAGCCGGGGTAGACGCACTGGCGCCGGCGCGCGCTCATCTTGCAGTCGCCGTCTGACACTGCGCTGGAGCCGCTGCGCTTCTGACTGGCGTTTGCCAGTGTGGTATAGACATGGAGAAGGAGAGCGCAAATGCTGCTCAACAGCGCAGAAGAACGGAGAAGCTTGACTCATCGGATCCCGAAGTAGTTGCCTGGCAATTAGCGGTTGAGCGTAGGAGGAATGAATACACGTGCCACATAATACGTATACCGCGTGTGTGTCATTGGAGCAGCAGTAAGCATGACAATCAAGCTAATCCTTGACAATCTAGACAACCAGGAAAGCTAAGAATAATCAGCTGAACCTTTGCTAACGCTACGTATAGCATAGCCGAGCTAAGCCACTGCAACTTTTTATATAACTAGGCATTTTGTGCCACAGCTAAACGTCGCCTCCCTTCCCTCCCCCCCCCCCCCCCACGGCCTTTCGCATGCCTGAAGAAGTCGTGTTTGCTCTACCTTTATGGTGATTGTAAAGGAGTAAAGAGACGCTTAATTCTGCAGCCCTTAAGGGAGCACGGCGCAGAACGCGCGTTTGTTTTCCGCCGTGCGTTCACTCCTCGTGAAAGCGCGCGTCCCTCGCGCCCTTTCACTCGCACATACAGCTTTCGGTGCGCAACGAGAATTTCATCGCCTTTATATATATATATATATATATATATATATATATATATATTCATCGCCTTTGACGTCATACGGAACCTCACGGCGACGACCGGCAGAAATCTCCTTTCTAGTGTCCATATAATTGCTGTCGCAATAAAAGGCATTTGCTAGGGTTTTGACCAGTAAATTGGATTAGTGATGCCGTTTTCCAAGATAAGACGCCTGCCTTCGTCCCGCCTAATTATTTCCCATTTGAAAGAGTTTTTACATACCTATGTGCATTCTAATCATTAATTCTAGCCATGAACAGCCACTTTGCTCGAGTGTGTTGTATATCGAAGCCTTGCGCCGTTTCATTGCTTAATTTATATCGCGGCCACAGTTGATTCGCACAACGATGCTTGGGGCACTATACCGTAGAATGATTCGAAATTGTTTTGATTCCAATTTCTATAATCAGCCTTCACGACTAGTCAAAACATTTTCGGGCAACGCCCAACTTCGCCTGTCTGTCAGGCGACGTCACGAAAACCGCGATAGCTCCCGATCTGATATAACGTGTACACAGTGATTACGCATGATTAAACCGCACAAATGAAAAATAATCATTCCTGATTCGACGCCTTTTCACTATTAGTCCTCTCCTATTGGTCCAATGTTTTCTGGCTACGTCCACTTCGCCTGTCTGTCACGCGACCTCACAAAACCGCGAAAACTCACCACGTCAAAGTGACGTGTACGCGAAAAAATGCATTAATATGCCAAACAAAACTGATTTTTTTTTCTGAATAGCCACAGACTCCCCGTTCCGAAAGGAATAGAAGATGGCTGTCCGCCGATCACTCAGGCCCTCGCTACTCGCACCTGCCGGTGAGCTTGTATTTATTTGCGCATGATAAACCTTTTTGCGTGGCAGTAAAACGTTATCGAGCCCTTTAGGCATGCATACGACATCGCTCTGCCAACTCTTCCTTGCTGCGGATCCGTTTTAGCGGCATTCTTATCCTTCCTTTGCACGCCGCCGCGATTTTCGACCAGCCACCGCAAGCTAAGTAAGGCGAAGGGGAACAATCGGAGAAGCCGGCACCACCCTCTTCATGCGGTTATCTATTTTCACTTTGCTCGCTCGGCCCCACCGAAACCTTCTCCACTAGAGCGTGCTTCTCGTCTCTTGTAAGCCAATTAGATAAGAAAAACCGCTGAATGTAGGCAATGCTATGTGACCTCCTATAAACGAGGAGAGTGTTTGAATGGGTTGTTCAGACAAAGCTGCGGGTCACCACCCGATGCTTGCGTACGTCTGTGGTACGTAAATTTGACGTCAGGAGTTTGGAATCAAAACAGTTTGGAATCATTTTACGTTATAGCGCCCTTGAACGGTTTATGATTGTGAATGGAAGCAGCAATAAGCATGCAACATGTTCCGGTGCATTCCCTATTTTCTTCTGATCGAGGGGCAGCCCGCGGGCTAATGCTTTAATTTTTTTTGTGCTTCGATGAACGGCTAGACCAGATAAAACAAATTGTGCGCTCGAGTGGCACTTGAGTGGGATTTGAGTACTGACCGAACGGTCCGTGTTCACATCATTCACGCCCTGCACAAGATACTTTCGCGTCAGCCAAGCATTAGGCCTCGTAGACTTATCACTTTAACCTTAAATAACGAAGTTCCTTCGCGCTTTGGGTTTTACTAGCTGCATTATGAACGAAAATCTATGGAAGGCCGAGGAATGCCAAGCCGCCGTCGCCGCTAAGCTGGTACCGCTGAACGCGGCACCATCTATCGGCTCGCAGCAGAGCTACTTGGTGTGCCCGGGCGTTGGCGAACATAGTATGCACTTTCGCGTGCGAGCAGTGTCAACACCTGTGGTTGCTAGGCAACGCAGTGACTTATTGCTCAGCGAGGGGTTTTTTGGATTCAGCAGACACGTTAGGCCCGGCTTAAACAGCTCCGCTGTTAAAATAGAAGTAAATGCCGGCTTAATTTGCCGTGAATCGCCAAGCTTAACTAACGCGTGATTTTCATCCACAGTGTATGAGATGCAGCTTTCTCACTTCTCTTCCAACGGTGGGGAGCAGTGGGCATCGCTTACGTGTGCATTGTTTGGTGCCCGATGAAATTTTCCTCAGTATGCGAAAATTAAAGATTCACTATTTGCAAAGATATCCAACACGTATCTAGGATGTAAACCTTTAAGGAAGGAGAATTCAAAAGTGATCTAAGTTTCTGTAGGTTATCTGCCGATATGAAGTTTATGTTGATACAAAATGCTAGAACTATGTCTTCGTGAAGGTCTCCTCGCTTCAAAGCTTTCCTTCAGACTAACATTTAGGGTTCAATAAAGAGCGTGCTAAAGTTTACCTACTTAGAGATCAGGAAATTGCGGCAGCCGTGGTAGCCAACATAGGGCTAGTCCTTTTCCACAACTTTATTGACCGGATGATGTTTCTTTTTTCAAACCTTAATATTTATATTAAGACAAGGTTGATCTGTCTGGGAACCTTTCTCAAATGTCTAGTATTTTTAAGTTGCGTTTCATATTTCCGCGAAAAGATATAATCCACTAACTTCGGGTAGAATAAAACACCGACATATGTTATGCGGTGGCACTTTCTTCGTACAGAAGAACGACCATGATATGCATTGCAGTTGCAAGTGTATTCTTTGTGCAAGGTGAGAAAATTTGCATTTCTTTTATGAACTTTCGTCTCCGTCAGAGCTTCACAGCTTTGTTTAGAAGGGAACTTGAGTAAGAGAGTTTAGCGATGATGGGAACTCCAAGCATTGCGGTTATCTCCACCGTACAACTCGCGTCTGTGTAGTTATGTCTTGAGCAGTATTCAAATTTTTACTCTTAACCGAACGAGTTCTCACACAGCTTAGTTTCGTTTTACTGATTCTTCTTTTTTATTATTTCTCGTTTTGTAATTGTGGGAATCGAATATCGCCTTAATTTGTGTTTTCTGAGAAGACCGGGCTCTGTTTACAGAAGACAAATGCTTGTTTGTCAACCCCGTTTGATGGAAGAACCAACCGCAACATCCTTACCTGTTCCCTTTTAATAACAAGTGGCCCGCGACCACATTTTAAAAGTCCAATCAATACTGAGCCTTCCGTCATCCTACTCTGCGCACAAGCGTTTTCTCCTCTCTGGTTGAGGATGAGGTAGAGTGAGCTACATGTACATGAAGACTGCAATGAAAAACCGTCACTGCTCTGAAGAAGAAAGAGTCGCTTCTCGAAACGTTGGCTCCAGCGACATAACTTGCTCGACGGCTGTGAATCAAATGCAGTTAACGATAGCATGCTCAAATATTTGTTTCCGGTTACAGAATAAGTCTTGATATGAATTATATAATAATGGTGTCCTCTTAGATATATTTTACAAAGAAAAGCACTTGAAGCATTTGATTACGAATCGTCGAACAAAGGAATGCCGCTGGCGCAACCGTTTTGAGAAAGGCATTTCTTGTAAGGGCAATTAATGTTTTCTTTAGCAATTCTTATGCACACGTGGCTAACTTTGCCCTGCATCCTAATGGGAGAAAAAGAATAAATTAGGCAGGTCCGTAGAGCATTATGGGAGAAATAATTGTGTTCAGAAATTATATATATGCTAGTATGTATGCAAAGGATAAGTGCAAAATTTTAGATGCACCGTATATTCCGAAACTCGGGTATTAACAGCTTTCATTTTACGCAAAAAAGGCTTTTTTTTTCTTACTTCCTATATGACAGGAGCTCAAATATTTTGTTAACACTTACTCCTAGCACAGACGATTAGACAGATGAGACGATTAGAAAAGATACGAAGAGGTGTATAGCACTAAGTTGCACCCGCGGCTTTGGAGAAAAGCTTTTCGTGACTTCGAGGGCGGGCTGTGATTCGGTTGAATATTGCTCGGGCCCTATACCCCTTGTGTGTGCGGACAGGCGTAAAATCAGACTCGACAATGTTGCGCCCACAGATTCAGCATTTGAATGTCCGCAGTGGACTAATTTTCATGAACCGTTTAATTAGGATCACGGTGTAAGAAGGAAGGTGATCCGACGGCGGCGCGAAGCGCGGCCACTTAGTGTGACTCTACGCACGCCGCTGCCGCAAGGGGCAGCACCTATTCTGGGGGCCACTTTTTCAATCGCTTTGCTGGTGCTTTTATGGGCACGCGCGGCACATGTGCTTTATTTCGATGAACATATGTCGTTCGCCTGCTTAGAACGAATCTACTTGGTTGGAGGAACGTCCCTTTATATGTCTGCGGACATTCCGATTGACTCCGACGCGGCGAGCAGCGGTAAGCGCAGCGCGCCGTCTGCTCGAGCAGACGACGCGTCTCTCTCGTGTTCGAAATGACGGTATTTTGACTGTAAGTGGCATGAAACCTTCTACCTGCTCAGGATTTGGCGTCTAAATAACCAAACATTGCATATTTATGGGTGTGGGTGCTTAAATGCTGACGGAGGTCGTAAATTATCCACTGTTGCGCCGCTTCTCCAAGGCCTCCTGAACACGTGCTGCCCCTAGCGGCGGCGCTCACTTCCGGTCACATGAAGTGGCCGCTCTCTCGCCCTAGCGCGGGCGCGCCGTCGGAACACCTCTTCTTCTTACACCGTGATTAGGATTCTGTCATTTATTGCAATTTAAAACGTAGTTATTACAAAATTACTTGGCAACGAAGTCAATGGGCCATTGTTACTTTGTCATAACTGCCTTAGTTTACTGAAGCAGTTTACTGACATTTGGGCGAGTTGGGATAGCGTCATCTTGTGTAACAGTGCAAACACGACATGGAGGTGAAGAGAAGGCGCAACCGGACAGGCGCTCGAATCGCATCTCAAAGGCTTATCGAAAGCAAATCTCGTTTTATTAACACAATCAAGTCGCGTCAACTATGGGGGCGCAACACAATAGCGCGAACAAGCGTGATACAATTTATGAGTGAGTATACACGTAACCCGGATGTCAAACACACGGGTTCACCCGTACGCTTGGCGCACTCCGAGCTCATAAACCAAGGCACCGTTCTCTAATGCCCAAAGGCTGCGTTGAATAATTTGTACCTGCAAACCGCACAAAATATCTTGGTTGGTTGGGTGGGTGGTAACAACTTTATTGATAGTTCTGCAGAGCTTTCGCCGACGGGGCCTTAAGTCTCCCACGTGGGGACGTCGAGGTGTTGCCTCGCCGCCGCCTCGCGGGCCTGCTGGACGGCCCAGAGTTGATCGCCGAGGATGGGGCTGCGCAAGGCAGCGGCCAACCGCGGCGGAAGGGTTCCGGAGTTAGCACCATGCGGGTTTTCGCTGCAGTCCCAGAGCATGTGACCTAAAGTGGCTGTCTCACTATGACAGACCTTGCATATATTTGTCGGGTATGTACGAGGGTAGAGTCTGTGGTATTGTGCCGAATTAGGGTACGTGAGTGTCTGCAGTTGTCTGAAGGCCACCGCCTGCGCCCTGTCCAGCTTGTCGCTGGGCGGAGGGAAGGTTCGGCGGCCCAGGCAGAGAGAGAGCCTTGGTAATTTCGTTGTAGCTCGCCAAGCAGTCTTTAGTGCTATCCCATGGACGACGGTCGCCGGCGCGGTTCGTGAGCTCGAGCGCCTTGGCGTGTGTCGTCTCGTTTCGGTTGCGATGCGTGTCCGATACTTCTCCCATGCGCGCTGGGAACCATTGGATCCTGGTTTGGAATTCTACCTCCCGCTGGATATGCGATTGCTCAGAACTCGGGCCGCTGTCTGTGAGATCCATCCTTTGGCGAAGTTTCTGACCGCTTGTCGTGAGTCGCAGAGAACCGTCGTGCACGTCTGATCCATGAGGGCAAGTGCCACCGCCGCTTCCACCGCTTCTTCTGTGCGCGCGCACGCTACACTTGCCAATATGCGCATTGTTCCTTTCCAATCAACGACCGCCACCGCGAATCGCGAGCGTTCTGCGTATTCCGCGGCGTCAACGAATCGTGTCCGCGTTTCGTCTCCGTGGGTGTGGAGGAGAGCTCTGGCTCTGGCCACCCTTCTGCCCCGATTGTGTTCCGGGTGGACGTTCCTTGGAATCGGGTCAACTCTTAGCGTTTGTCTTATCGCGTCCGGAACGGCCACTTTCTGTCTCTGTTGTGTGTGGTAACGGATGCCGAGACTTTCCATGATCTGTCGTCCCGTTCTCGTGCCCGCTAATCTTTCGAGTTGTGAAGTGCACTGCGGCTCGGCGATTTCGCTCAGCGTGTTCTGAAGCCCGAGCTGGAGCATGCGGTGAGTGCTGGTGGACTGGGGTAGACCTAGTGCTATCTTGTACACCCTGCGGATGAGGACGTTGATCTTGGCTTCTTCTCCCTTGTACCACTTGTGGGATTCCGCGACGTACGCAATGTGGCACATGACGAAAGAGTGTATGAGCCGTGTGAGACTCGCCTCCCTATTCCGTTTGTTTCTGCTAGTTACCCGCTTGAGGAGTCTCATGGCGTTGGTTGTCTTGTGCTTGAGTTTAGTCATTGTTTCGCCATTGACGCCGTTGGCCTGTATTATCATGCCCAGGACCCTTATTTTCTGGACTATTGGGATTGTTGCTCCGTTGCTTGTGCGTAGTCTGATCTCTTCGTATTCTCACCTGGTCGTCGCCGCATGCCTACCACCCCCGGGTGGTCGGCCCCTTTGCGTGGGGCGGTAGAGTAGGAGTTCCGACTTTTTCGGCGAACATCGTAACCCCGTACCCATGAGGTGTTCCTCTATGGTGTCAATTGCTAGTTGCAGCGCCGTTTCGATGTGACCGGCGCTGCCTTCGTTCACCCAGATGGTGATGTCGTCGGCGCATATGGTGTGCCGTAGGTCTTCGAGTACCTGCAGTTTTTGTGCTAGCCCAATCATGACCAGGTTGAATAGCGTGGGCGAGATGACCGAGCCCTGCGGGGTGCCAGTGCTTCCCCGCGTTTGCTCTTCTAGATGGAGGTCGCCGGACACTAAAACAGCTCGTCTCTCTGTCAAGAAATCTTTCACGTAGTTGTACGTGCGTAAGCCGAGGTTGCGGCGCGATATTTGGCATAAGATCGCCGAGTGCGCGATTCTATCGAACGTGCTCTCGAGGTCGAGGCCTGGAATATCTCTGGTGTCTCTCGTCTGGTCGTCGAGCACCTGGTGCTTCAGTTGTATCATTGCGTCGTGCGTTGACAGGTGTGGGCGGAATCCTATGATGGATGGTGGGTATGCTCCTTTCTGCTCTAAGTGGGCTTGCCAGCGGTTAAGTAGTGCGTGCTCCATGGTCTTGCCGACGCACGACGTTAGCGATACGGGGCGAAGGTTGTCGAGGCTCGGCGCTTTTCCGGGTTTTGGGATGAGGATCGTTGTCGCAGTTTTCCACTGTTGTGGGAGGCTGCCATGCTGCCAGCAGTCATTGATGTATGCCGTCAACTGTTCCACAGATATGTCGTCGAGATTCTTCAGGGCGCGATTTGACACCCGGTCGGGGCCCGGCGCCGATCTGCTGTGGAGGTTGTGCAGTGCCGTCCTGATCTCTTCTGCGCTTTATCTTTATTTATCCAATTCTTCGTTCGGATCCCCCTCATACGGGCTGTGTTGTACGGTCGAAGTGTGCGGCACGTACTTTGCTCGTAACCGGGTGGTCACTGCATCTTCGCCGTGCTTCTCGAGCTCTTTGTGCAACAGACGTGCGAGACAGTCCCTCTGGTGGCACTTGGTCTTCGTTTCGTCCAACAGGTACCTGAGCAGGTTCCACGATTTCCCGTTATGTAGTTGGCCGTACGCTGCATTGCATAACTCATCCCGTTGCTGGCGGTTGAGCGTGTG
The DNA here is from genome assembly GCF_013339745.2 of Dermacentor silvarum. Taxonomy (NCBI): domain Eukaryota; kingdom Metazoa; phylum Arthropoda; class Arachnida; order Ixodida; family Ixodidae; genus Dermacentor; species Dermacentor silvarum. The sequence goes on from NC_051155.1 coordinate 34,167,024, forward strand.
GCAGTGTTCCTCGATGTTGCGGTTGATCTCAGCTATTTTCTTTCTGAGTCTCCGATTGAGTCTCTGTCCCTTCCATCTGGCCAGGACCGAGTTCTTCGCCTCGATGAGATGCGCCAGGCGGCTGTCCATTTTGTCCGTTTCGACCTCGGTTTCGATGGTCCTGGTTGACGCTTTGGCATCCGCGACCAACTAGCGGGTCCACGCTTCGATGTCCGTGATCGTATCTCCTGAAGGCTGTTGTTGGTCATGTTTTATTGCGATAGCAATTATATGGACACTCCAAACCAGATTTCTGCCGTCGTCGTCGCCGTCGCCGTGAGGTTCCGTATGACGTCAACGGCGATGAAATCGTCGCCGCGCTCCGGACGCTGTATGTGCGAGTGAAAGGGCGCAAGGGACGCCCGCTTTCACGGGGAGCGAACGCACGTCGGAGAGCAAACGCGCGTTCTGCGCCGGGCACCCTGAAGGCCCGCAGAATTAAGCGTCTCTTTCCTCCTTTCTATATATAGAGAGCAAACGCAACTTTCTCCGTCGCGCGAATGGCTGTGGGGGGACGTGAGGGAGGGAGGGGAGGCGATGTTTAGCTGCGGCACCAAATACGTATTTATATAAAAACTCTGCGCGCGTTCGGTGCGAACGCGGGCAAAACGCCGATGGCGTCGACAACAGTTCTGCGCGTTACTGGTGCTGCTGCATGTCCAAGTTTATACAGCTGATAAAACTACTATCCTTACTCCATATAGCTCTAATAATTTGCTATCGCAATTGGTGCTTCGCCTTTCGGGTGAAACTGCGACAACTTTTTTTCTAAAATATTCCTAGTCGGTCCATTAGAATTTGCGATTACTGCCCTGCGCCTTGTCCGGCGTCGGGACGTGTATTTCGAGGATCATGTGGTCGCTCCCCAGGTCGGTAGACGTGTTTTTCCACGTGGTGTCCGTCGTCCCGGAATTTCTGACGATCGTCAGGTCCGGGGTCGTGTCCCTGGTGGTGGAGTTGCCGATTCTCGTCGTTTGAGCCGGATCCGTAATCAACGTGAAGTCGAGTTTCTGCGCCTCTTGTCCGAGTTGTAATCCCTTGGCCGTGCTATATCCGTAACCCCACGCCGTGTCTTCCGCGTTGAAATCGCCCCCTGCAATCAGCGTTCTGGACCCGCCAATCTTGAGCGTCTTCAGAAACAGCGCCCGGAAGCGTTGGCGGGGTTTCGACGGACTGCTGTATACGTTCAGTACGAATATGCTTTGTTTCCTCTGCTTGGTGGGTATCAGTTCGATGAGAGCGTGTTCCATCTGGACGCCACTTAGTTCGTGGTCAACGAATGTGAGACTCTTCTTCACGAGCGTGCATAGACCCCTTCCCTCGATTTTGCTGCCGTGAGTTTTGTAACCTGTTAAAGAAGCCACGTTCGTGAGCGTTTCTTGAAGCAATATTACGTCCGGTTTACGTGTTGCGTGTCTGATGTGTTGCTGAAGAACTGCCTTTTTGCCGGCTAAGCCACGGCAGTTCCACTGCCATATTACTATCCCTCGATTATCGTTGGCCATGTTGAAGCGGCTGTGAGTTACCCGGCTGCCCTTGATGGTTGCTAGGTCACGCGTCGGTGCTCGCCGTTACGTGTCCGCTTTGCGTGAACACGGAGTGATTCAATATCATCTGCACGTTTCCCTCGAGGTTAGTGGTCCTGTTTGAGAGCCCGAGGACTGTTGCGTGAAGGGTCTCAAAGGTACTTTGCATGGTGCATAGCATTCTCTTGATGTCGGTAATTTCCGCTCATACCTCGCTCTCGAAACCTCCCTCGTGCGTTTGTTGTTGTATCGCCCGTTTTTTTGGGGCTGGTGCGTCCGCGTCAGGAACTCTCGCCGGCACCGGTGGTTGTGCGCTCTGTTTATTTTGATCTGCCGCGGTGCGCTCGCGTCTGAGTTCTCGCATCTCTTGCATTAGCTTTTGGACTAGTTCGAGCATTACCGCGTTCTCTTTCCTTAGCGCCTCTAAGACGCCGTTATCGGCCTTTTGATTGTGCTCTGGGACTTCAGGTGCTTTGCCGACCCCCTCCCGCGCGGTGCCCCGGACCGTGTCCGCCTAGCTCACCTTGTCTACGGGAGCTGGTGTCCTGGACCTGGATCTCGTCGGAGCGCGGCTGTGTTTTTGCCTGCTGCGAGACCGGGACCGGCTAGGCGATCGCGACCTGGATCTGCGTCTGGTCGGCTGGATGGGAGGGAAGTCTTCCTGCGTCAAGCGCCAAAACGCAAATAACCAACTGCAGTTGGTTATTTGCGTTTTGGCGCTCCCGTCGTCGTCTGCGAATCACGTACGGAGCCTTGTACCTTGCGTTGCAGGCTTTGTCGGCGGTCATGTGAGCACCGCCGCATAGGTTACACTTGGGCGAGCATTGATGTCCTTGGTCGGGGTTGCGGAGGCCGCAGCCCCGGCAGATGCAGTTGGCGGGATTTGGGCAAACGTCCATGCGGTGGCCAGGGCGACCGCATTGATAGCAGATATCAATATGCTTGCGATACAACTTGCAAGGGATTAGGGTTGCGCCGTACCATACGAAGTTGGGTACCTTGAGTCCGTCGAACGCGATGACTACCGTGGTCGTATTTCCGATGCGTTTGGCCGCCAGTGCCAGTGGGTTTCTCTGGTTTGCGATGTTCTTGTCCAGCACTTGGGGTCCGTCCTCAATGGGGATGCCTCGAATCACTCCTTTCGTTGTATAATCGGGTGCCGTTTCGTACGCGTTGACTTCGTGCAGTTTCAATTTGATCTGAATTTGCCGCATTTTGGCGTAGCGGTCCGCGTTCGATCGTTTTGGAGTGCTGACAACGACGATGTTCTGATGTGAGTTCGGACAGACGGTGTCTTCCGCGATTTCTTCTCCAGTTATACCGGCGGCCGCGAAGATGGCGGCGGTGACTGTCGGGGCGCCGACCTTAACGATGTCGAGGCCGCCCTGCGGTCGAACCACGATCTTGATTTCATCCTTCGGGCGTCTGGGCATGCGTCCCGCCTTGATGACCTTTCCTTTGATATACCTGGCTCTGGTAACTTGCTGGCCGGTGCCGAGCGTGTCCGTTCTTGTGTCGATGTCGTGCGTCTGGTTCTCCCCGCGGTTTCGGGGTCTCGAACGCCGCGCTCCGGCGGTCTTCCATCCGGCTTCTTCGGTAATTTCGTCGGGGGAAATGTCTTCCCCCATCAATTGCACACTCATTCTTGAGTCACGTTCGTCGGCTTGTGCCGCTTTGTTGGTAAAAGTCCGCATACGTGGCAAGCCGTCTGTCGGCGGCGCGCAGCTGTTGCGCCGGCTAGGCCTAGCGTTCGGCTAGGCCTTGCCGGCTGCGGCGTGATCGGAGCACAGAAAGTTCAATATCTCCGCGAATAATGGTGGCCCACCTCAAAATCGGGTATCCGTCGATGCCTCTCGACTTCACAGTACCGTTGGTGAAAGACAGTCGGTAAAATACAGTTGAAATCGCTGCGAAATCATTTGTAGAAGACGGAGCCGATGTGAACGCGTCCGCTCACCTCGACGACCGCAGCGCCTCCGACAAAATATCTTATGCCTGCAAATTTATTGGCTTAAAAAAGCTGGATATACCGCCCATGTGCTAAGAAGATCTTGCGAACAGATTATCTAGTTGATAAAAAAATTGATGGCGCATCCCGCCTGTGCAAATGATTGGCGACGCTAATACTAGGCGTATTTCACCCTTCTTTGTGAAATACGCCTAGTGTCACCTTGGCGCATGTATTCTGGAGGATAGGTCAAGATTGAACACGTACCAATTACACATACTCAGTGCCGATCTTGTCTGTTCGGGCACATAGCCAGTCGTACACATCCGGTGACCCATTCTGTTTACAGGCGAGCAGAAGTCACAGCAAGTTTTCAATTCAGGTCAGTGTTGACTGGTCAGCAAGTCGGCAGCCTAGTGGGGCTGGAAGAAGATGCATATAGATAAACAAACAAGGCCGCAAAATGTGTGAAGCTCCCTAAGAATGCCAATCGCATTAAAAAGGTGCCAGACCGCAGGAACTCACGCGGAAGAAATGCCTCTGTTGTGGCTTATGTGCACAGTATGTCCAATGGCATTCATAATGTGGCAAAACGATAAGGCGTGGACGTGGTCTTCTCAGCGCCAAAGAAAATACGTGGCATCTGCGCCAGTGTTCGACGCAAGGCCGAGAAACTATAGTTTTCCTTGCAAACAAGTGGAGCGAAAAGCACACTGCACCATAACTACCGCGGTAGACCAGTGACTATGGGGCTGCACTACAGAGATCGAGGTAGCGGGTACGATCTTGTCTGCGGCGGCCGCATTTCGATGGGTGCGAAATGCCATATATGTTGTGCACATAGATTTAAATTCACGTCAAAGATCCGCAGGTACTCAAAATTATCCTGGAGACGAGCCACTTCTACGGTGGGCCTCATAATGAGATCGTGAGTTTGGCACGTAAAACCTTATATAGCACTGCTCCACGTGTTCCTTGCAGAACGGTTGTGCTTGAGCAGTTGTCATATCACGCAGGGGCATGTATACCGGACACATTGGGCGTCCTGTCAACGTGCGCCTGAAAGCCACCAAAGAACGAGTCAAAGCGATAGCATATCGCATATGGGAGCGTACTCTTGCACGTCTGGCCTTGGACTCCGTTTTCAGCGTGCTACGATAATTCACCGTCGTAATAATTAGCCTATGAGGGAAACAGTTGAAGCGTACCACATGCAAAATGCAAAAGATCCCTGCATCAGTCATCCTTTGGCGTCATTATCAGGTGGATAATTTTCTTGACTTTAGTTTGAAGGATCAAGCCTGATTTTTTGCGCACCTATTCTTGACGTATAGATTGTGTGAACGTGATGCCGCAAATTTATCAGAGAGAGAAAATAATTTATTTAAATAACGATTGCAAGGCTATTTGGGAAGTGGGTAAGGGAAAATGTACTAAACAGGTACTGATAGCATCGGGGTGACTTCTGCGCGGGATAGCAACGTCTGGATGACGGGAAAACCCGAAATAGTCATTCTAAAAAAGTTGTGTATTTGATTCACCCATACATAACCATGGTTATATCTCTAGCATGTGTGGGGCATCCTGAAAGCAATTAAAATATAGATAACTGGACGTTCAGAGCACACGTATTTAAGCCGTATAATGTTGGGACGCGACCAGCTCGTCCTATTGTCGGACGCACTCGTCGGTCGAGTCATAACAGCCAGCACCTCTTTCTGTCTGTGCCACTATTTTTGAAGGTCAACATACGTTTGAGGGAATTGACATTTACAAACATGTACGCACAGCACGCAAATTTGCATAAAGCACTGAGGTGATTTGCAGTCTGAAGGAATTGTAGTTGGCGAGTCCTGGAACCAGACCTGGACCAGAGAGCTGGAAGAACATCAACATTATACTAATCCATAAGAAGGGAGAAATTAAACAATTGAAGAATTATAGAACCATTAGCTTGCTTTCAGTATTGTATAAAATATTCACCAAGATAATTTCCAATAGAATCAGGGCCACACTTGACTTCAGTCAACTAAGAGAACAGGCTGGCTTCAGGAAGGAATATTCTACGGTGGATCATATCCATGTCATCAATCGTGTAATCGAGAAATCTGCGGAGAACAATCAACCTCTCTATATGGCTTTCATAGATTATGAAAATGCATTTGAATCAGTTTAGAGAGAGAAAGAAAGGGAAGGAAAGACAAGGAGGTTAGCCAGTGTAAATACCGGCTTGCTACCCTGTACTGGGGAAAGGGGTAAAGGGAATGAAAGGTGATAGAAGAAACAAAAAAAAAACAATAATAATAAAAAATAAGAAATAAAATAAAATAAATAAATAAAATAAAATAAAATTCGCGCAATAACGCGACCCTACGCGCTACAACGTTCAAAGCCGGTCGCACAATTGAATCAGTTTAGATACCAGCAGTCATAAAGGCATTGCGTAATCAAGGAGTACAGGAGGCGTACGTGAATATCTCAGGAAACATCTACAAGGATTCTACAGCTACCTTGGTTTTCCACAAGAAAAGTAGAAAGTTACCTATAAAGAAAGGGGTCAGGCAAGGAGACACAATCTCCCCAATGCAATTCACTGCATGCTTAGAAGAAGTATTCAAGCTCTTAGACTGGGAAGGCTTAGGACTGAGGATCAACAGCGAATATCTCAGCAACCTTCGGTTTGCAGATGACATTGTCCTATTCAGCAATAATGGAGACGAATTACAGCAAATGATTGAGGAACTCAATCGAGAAAGTGTAAGAATTGGGTTGAAGATGAATATGCAGAAGACAAAGATAATGCTCAAAAGCCTGGCAAGGGAACAAGAATTCAAGATCGCCAGTCAGCCTCTAGAGTGTGTAAAGGAGTATGTTTATCTAGGTCAATTACTCACAGGGGACCCTGATCACGAGAAAGAAATTTACAGAAGAATAAAATTGGGTTGGAGTGCACGTGGCAGGCATTGCCAAATCCTGACTGGGAGCTTACCACTGTCGTTGAAAAGAAAAATATACAATTATTGCATTCGACCGGTGATAACATATGGCGCAGAAACTTGGAGGTTAAGAAAGAAGCTCGAGATGAAGTTAAGGACCGCACAAAGAGCGATGGAACAAAAATGTTCGGCCTAAAATTGAGAGACAGGAAGAGAGCGGTGTGGATCAGGGAGCAAACGAGGATATCCGATATTCTAGTTGACATTAAGCGGAAGAAATGGAGCTGGGCAGGCCATGTAATGCGTAGGATGGGTAACCGGTGGACCATAAGGGATACAGAATGGATACCAATAGAAGGGAAGCGCAGTCGAGGCTGGCAGAAAACCAGATGGGATGATGAAGTTAGGAAATTTGTAGGCGCAAGTTGGAATACGCTAGCGCAAAACAGGGGTAATTGGAGATCGCAGGGAGAGGCCTTCGTCCTGCAGTGGACATAAAATATAGGCTGCTGCTGATGATGATGTCAAATGAATAAGAACGCACAACTCTCAGTAAACCTGCAATTGAAACAGTTTCAATGAAAGTGATCCCATGAGACCATGCGTCGGTGGTACTCGAGCCAATGTAAATGCATCAGCCCGTCACTTGTAGTAAGACACCCCCAAGTGAAGCAGCCGACATGAAGTGAATATCAGCATTCCGTAGTGGCCATGCTGTAGTAATTATGGCGTCGTTGTTACGCAGTCGTAATCATGACACTGTTATTTCATTGTCATCATGCCATTTTCGTCTTAGCGTCGCCATTGTAACTTCGTCGTCATAAGCTGGAATCATGTGGTTGTGGTCATTCTATCGTCGTAAGTCACACTTCATCTTGCCTGTCGTGTTCGCCATGCCGTCGTCGTCAAGTCGTCTTAGTCATACCCTATTCTTCATTCCAGAATTGTCATTTCATTGCTGCCATGTCCTTGTCGCATACATTCTTGGTCATTCCAGAATCGTCATGCAGTCGTCCCTAGACCATTGTCGTCACCCCTTGTTCGTTATTCTATCGCTGTCACTGCGTCATCATATCGTTGCCATACTACCGGGATCGTTCCGTCACCGTCATTCCAACGTGGTCCTTCAATTGTCGTCATTCCTTCGGCGTCATGCGTGGGATCCGCATGTTCGATCGCGTCAAGTTCGTATAAGGCTCGTTCCCACGAGACATCTAGTGTGTAGGGTAGTGCAGAATCCAATTCGGAAGCGGCGACCTCCACCAAAAAGCCCTACACCGCGCTGAACGGTTCCGACAGATTTCTGCCGCCTTTGCCGCCGGAATCATGTGCCGCGGACCGACGTCAACGCGAGTCAGCTATTGAGCTATTTGCGGCACGCTGCAAAGAGTTACCGCGTTCGAGTTCGGCTTCTCGCCGTCATACTAAAAATCTGTGTTGGTTTCTATTACAGTGAATATGTTATTCTAGACTATTAATAATTGCCCTATTATCTCGGTTAATCGCCGCGCCAAGAAGTCAAAGTAACGGTAACTATAAGAACGCGCCAAGTCGAAGTGAGCGAAGAAAAGTGTTAAAATTAGCGGAGGGAAAACTGCATGCGAGCAAGTAAGTTTGGTCACACTCAACAGATTGCGCTAGGAGTCAAATATAAGGCGCTTTTTTGTGGTGTTTCGATAGTTGGAAGAAGCTTTGGTGGTCAGCGGGATGTTCATTGTGAACGGCGCAGCACTTCCGCGGCCGGAAAATTCCTAGCCGCTGCGGGCACCTTGTGTTCCAGTATGAACGAGCTATAAGCGAGGCGTTCCCCCGGGAAAGTGTATTTAATGTAGTTGTAGTTTTACACTTGCAAATTGTCCCAAACGAAAGCAGCACTTTACGCAAACACGAATAAAATCTGCACTAAACGAGTTTTTACAGCACGTGGTATCCGCACATTTCTTCCTGACATTCTCAGTCGATTAACGAATATATCAGTGCCATTCTTAGTCGCATATTGCGGTCGGGCTGCCCAATGAATGTTTTCGCACGTCGAACCTCAATCATCTGGATCTTGACGTCCCCACTTTCAAACTGGCTCCAAGTTCTTATAACACTGTCCAGACATGCGGTCAGACAAAACTGAGATACAGAGAGATATGCAGGCTGAAAGATAGGCAGACAAACAGACAGGCAGAAAAATAGACAGAGAGACAGACAAACAGACAGATACTGACAGAAACACAGACTGATGGACAGACAGAGAGATAGGCGGACAGACAGACAGGCATACACACAGACAGATACTGATAAAAATACAAACAGACAAACGTTGTAAAGTGGGTGAAGTATCCCAAGAATGATAAACAGATTAAAACAGCGAAAGGAAATGCGCACAAAACGAAGACAGAGAAATTACAGACGCGAGTACGGTTTGTGTACATTCCGTTTGCCTACGTTTCATTGCGCAGTTTTACAGAGAAGCAGCCAAGGGCTAGTTCCCCCAGGATCGTGTCCACGTGCATAAAAAACTATCATCATCATCATTGGCTCGAGCGTCGTCGTCTTCTTCCGCAGCTGGCTGGTTAGCTCCCCTCGGTTTGCGTTCGTGTCCTTTGGATGCGGGGCCAAGCACGAGCGCGTGCTTAAAGAATATGAGGTAATTTTAAAATGATTCACAACAAAATCATAAAAATAAAATTTGCCAAATTGGTTAATAGATATGCAGACTATACTTAAAAATTACCTTGAGCAAGGACTGAGACTTTTCAAGGTATAGCTTTCAAGCCACTGATCCCGCGTTCGTCGCCTTCGTCTGCTTCCACAGCTGGGTGCGTTGCCGCTAATCATTCCAGCGTAGAATTTCACTTCTCTTCTGTCGTCGTAATGGGGAGGCCGCGTTTACAGGCAACGTTCAGAGATAGAAAAAGTATCTATAAACGTTGTTTACAGGGGTATGAGCCATTGCTTAAGGCGGTGTGCGCCATTCATAAGCAACTGACGACATGTCCTAACGCGTTTGAGCAACGCCGCCGCGAACGCGCTCGGGAAAGGGCTCGCCGTCGACGGGCCGATTCTATCGTGAGGGCTTCCGAAGTACAGGCGAAACGACAGCGAAGAGCCCCGTACCCCGAGTTGAGGGAGCACGATGATGAGGCCAAATGTCAGTGGTGGTTCAAACCTCGGCAACGCTAGCACCAACTTCCCCGGTGTGACAGCCAGGTTTCAACGCGAGTTGCTCAACCGGAACGTTCATGATAGACGTGCTCGATTTGGTCATTCCCAACGACGATACGCCCATTCTCATCAGGGGGGGGGGGGGGGGGGGGGGGGGGGGGCAATATTCACCACAGTAGACCCACTATAGTCACAGCTTCGCTGGCTTTCCATCTTCGCAGTGGTGGAAGAGCTGTGATGTTTAACATAAAGCTCACGTGGACCGACTGGCCTGTTTGAATACTCTAATGTAGGAATACACGCCTTCTTCCATTGACATAGAGCGTGCTCTTACTTTACGGCATGCTTGAATTTTGGACGCCATCCAAGGGATCAAATTGATGGTTACCACACAACCCTATGATGTTTATTATATAATGAATGCTGTATCATCCTCAATTCATCCCTCATATATCTTCATTACAGCTCTACAAGCATTTGCGGAGACCGATAGTCGCTGCCCAGGACCAGCTCCGGATCCGGTATGGAAAATATTTCCTTCGATTCAGCATCGAGTTTTTACTCCGGCAGTGTGGTGAACAATATTATTTTTGAAACAAGCGCAGGGTATGATGTGATCAATCATAAAGTTTGAAAGAGCCGGAAATTTCTAACTTGAATTGTCATTTGATACAGCAGTATTCGGCCCTTTTTCAATGACCCGCCGTGGTTGCTCAGTGGCTATGGTGTTGGGCTGCTGAGCACGAGGTCGCGGGATCGAATCCCGGCCACGGCGGCCGCATTTCGATGGGGGCGAAATGCGAAAACACCCGTCTACTTAGATTTAGGTGCACGTTAAAGAACCCCAGGTGGTCGAAATTTTCGGAGTCCCCCACTACGGCGTGCCTCATAATCATATTGTGGTTTTGGCACGTAAAACCCCATATTTTTTTTTCAATGTTAAATGTCATGCCGAGTGTTTGTGGTGCATATAAATATAGATTTCATTGTCACCTATTAGGATCTAAGAAATTAGCTTTCCGTGTTATTTTAGCCCGCGATTAACTTGACGTGTATTTAGGTTATGCATATAAAAGCGCGCGTCACATTCTCACCATCGTGGTAGCCATGCTGTTTCCAAGAAAACGTAATTTTATCATCATTGAAAGTGTTGTGAGGCTCACAGATGGTGTTCATGAAATAATATATATGCCTTCCTAATGGAAAGAAGGTTTAAGTATCAGCAGAACAATCTTGAAATGCAGCGCAACGGGACGGCACAACAGAGAGGAAGACGAACACAGGCGCTAACTAACAACTGATTTATTGAAGCCAGACCCACAGGTATATATGTCCACAAGCTGCGCAGGCGCACAGTCACAACGTATATAGAAACGATAAAAGATACAAAAGGAAGTGATTACACCAGGAGGGAAAGGAATTTCATTTCTGCATTGTAGAGTGCAATCGATGTATCGCTTACACACTCTGGACCTGCTTTCCTGATAAAGAAAGCCTGTAACGTTTCACGAGCGGTTTTCTGCTTGCTCTTGCCTAGGATTTTCTCGCTATGGAAAAGTGGCTCACAAGTGGGACAGCTACTACAATGGTCAGCAAGATGCGTTGTCTCCTTATTAGCTAGATTTCTTGCATGCTCCCTGAGTCGGTCATTGATGCATCGCCCCGTCTGGCCGATGTATACTTTACCGCAGGGTAGGGGGATCTCGTACACGACATTGTTGGCACACTTAACACGACGCTTTTCATGGTTCTTTTTGCAGCCCACATTTTTGTCTGCACAAGTGATGCGACGTGATCGCACCTGTGTTGTGCCACATATGTTTATCTTCGATTGATCGCTCTTTACACGATCATTTATTCATGCTAGCAATGACGCTGTCCTTAAAGTTTTTCGTTATATGGACGACTTCCGAATTCTTTTTAACAAGAAATACTCTATCTCGTATCCGCATGCGCGAAAGTGTGTTCTCGATGATTTCAATAATCACGGCAAAGGGCTGACTTTCACATATGAGCTTCCAGAAGAAGGAAAGCCGCAGTGTTTGGATTTACGCCTGAATTACAGCGAAAGCCACGTGTGCTGGGCATATTCCCTGCGGACCCAAAAAGAGCTCCTCCCATACAAATCAGCTCACTCTAAGATTATTAAGAGAGGCATTGCAGCACTCTGTTTGGAATCCGCGCTTCGGAAGTCGTGCGTTCACAATGTGCAAGCTAGTGTTGACTTGCAATTGGGAAGGCTTTTTTCATCCGGATTCCCTGAGTCGTTCGTCGTGTCAAGTAGCTGAAACGCTTTTCAAAAAAATGAAGCGCCGTTCTTGCAAGAATGCCGCGGAAACCGTGGTGGGCTCTAAGAGGCCGGAAGTTGTTCTGTACATGCACAAGGTCACACATTGCCTGAAAAAAGTGGTTACTCGGTTTTAACGTGCTATTGGTTTTTTCATCCCCCAAGAAGCTTGCTCGGCTGAACCGTCGCATCACTTGTGCAGACAAAAATGTGGGCTCTAAAGAGAACCACAAAAAGCGTCCTGTTAAGTGTTCCAACAATGTCGTGTACGAGATCCCCCTACCCTGCGGTAAAGTATACATCGGCCAGACGGGGCGATGCATCAATGACCGACTCAGGGAGCATGCAAGAAATCTAGCTAATAAGGAGAAAACGCATCTTGCTGACCATTATAGTAGATGTCCCACTTGTGAACCACTTTTCCGTAGCGTGAAAATCCTACGTAAGAGCAAGCAGAAAACCGCTCGTGAAACGTTAGAGGCTTTCTTTATCAGGAAAGCAGGTCAAGAGTGCGTAAGCGATACATCGATTGCATTCTACAATGCAGAAATGAAATTCCTTTCGCGCCTGGTGTAATCACTTCCTTTTTTGATGGTTTCCACATACGTTGTAAAGGTGCGCCTGCGCAGCTTGTGGACGTATATACCTGTGGGTCTGGCTTCAATAAATCAGTTGTTAGTTAGCGCCTGTGTTCGGCTTCCTCTCTGCTGTGCGTCCCGTTGCGCTGCATTTCAAGATCGTTCTTATGTCAAAATACCAACTAACCCAACATTCAACTCTTTTAAAGTTTAAGTATCAGTCGCGCGCTGCAGTTGAAATTCTCAGAATTTTCAGATATGTTGCGGAAGCATTTTTATCAGTACACGGTACTAACGCGTGAAGAGAACTTCCCCGATTGGGCTAAAAGCACAGCAAACTGTTTTTGTAAGTTGCAGAGCTCGCGCGCTTGTTTTTTCTTTTTCTTTCTATTTTTTTTTGTTTTTGCTAATGCTCACCAGCGCTGTCACAAGAACAGGTTCGTGGAAAGCCAATAAACTAAGTCGTGCATAAGAATGGATAGTTGGGCGAGTTGGTACGGTAACATATTCTTGATATAAGCGCGAAGAAGACACGGACGGAGGCGGAAGAAGACATCACAACTAAATCTTTATTGGGAATAACAAACATATATATAAGTGATTGCGAAAACCGTAGCAAAGAAAACATCACATGGTCAAAAGGATAGCAGTTACCAGACAAATCTAATCAGGAAATGGTGAAGCCGCTAAAATTTAAACAAGAAAAAAGAAAGAAGAACTCTACTTCGCACTGACGCACGTGCTGAGCAAATATTGAAATTCACTTTCTGACAATGATAATGATGCCTGGCTAACACAAGTTTCTCCTAGTCTTTTAATGTGAAATGCCTCAATGATTTCGCGTGTAGTTTGGCATTTGTGTCTAGAAAGGACTTTTGTGTCCTCAAACAATGGCCTACAACCGCACGTAAAACAATGCGAGGCTAGATGAGAAGCGTTGGGATTGTTAAGGGAATGCTGATGTTCATTTAGTCTAATATTGAGGCATCTGGCGCTCTGTCCAATATAAGCTTTACCGCACTTGAGTGGAATGTGATAGACTATGCCTGTGTCACAATGTGTTAAAGGGGATACGTGCCTAACGCCACAATCATTTTTTCTTCTTTTTACTCCCCCCCGCTCAAGTTTCCTTTTTATGATAGGACACATCCTTGACAACTTACGGGGAGCCGAAAAAACCGTATTGACGTCGTACCTACTGGCTACATTCCGTAAACCATGTGACAACTTGTGCACATAGGGCACCACTGCAAACCGTTCTTTTTTCTGTTTTTCTTGCTGTTTTTTTGCAGCACCCTTGACCCATTTTGAAAGCTTTTCGCAGGTTAGGGCTAACAAATGTGCTGGATATCCAGCTTTCTTTAGCCTATCTAGCTGTTGCAAAAAACTGAATAAAAAGTGCTGAATAAACAATCCCCTGTTTTACAAGTTTCGAATGGCAAGAAGAAAAATCAAGTAGTGGTTTTTGTGCCCTTGGCGAATAGCACCAACAGACATGTTCCTTTTGGAACGTGAGGCATAGATCTAAAAACTGCAAAGTATTATTCTGGATAAGCTCAAGCGTGAAACCCAGGCCCCCACCACATTCTTTAAACACTTTTAAGATATCGGTAGCTTTTTTGGTGTAGTTATCACTTGAACAAAACACGAGGTAATCATCTACGTATCGAAATGTACGTACTGTCAGGTCCTTTAGATTGTTCTGTAGCTTCCTATTGACGTGACTTAGGTACAGATCACTCAAAACTGGTGCAACTTTTGAGCCAATGCAAACTCCGGATTTTTGTACATACATTGAACTACCCCACTTTATCATAGTATTGTCTAGGTAAAACAACAAAAGCTCCAAAAAAGATTCTAACGGCATACCAGATCGCTGTGTAAACTGGAACTTAAAGAAGCGGTTACGCTCTTCAGTGATGAGTTCCAGTTTACACAGCGATCTGGTATGCCGTTAGAATCTTTTTTTGGAGCTTTG
>NC_051155.1:34181571-34221380 GCF_013339745.2 Dermacentor silvarum
ATATTAGTAATTATATGCGCAAATTGCTTCCAGAGTATGCATTCATGCGAACCACATGATTGCGTTCGAGCGTCGTCGTCTTCATCGAAAAAAAAAAAAGAAAATGGCGATACGTCATCGAGGCGAGGTCCCGCCCCTGCACGGATTTGTTGTGAAAATAGACGCACCCGGAAGAAGACGACGAACGCGGGAGCAATGCCACGAGCGCGTTCGCGTGGTTGCGCCGAGGTGCGACAACGTGCCAGCTGCGGAAGAAGACGACGACGCTCCGGAGAGGACCAAGTTTAAGCTAAAAGAGAACGAAGTTAAAGCTAGGAAAGGGCCGCCAGCTTCACTGTTTGCTCAGGCATCGCAGTGTGAAGCTGCCCGCATTTTTTTTTTCAGAAGCAGAGTGCTCCCATAGAATGTATAACTAATATTATCGGGAGCGCCAGCAATCATTTCATTGACACTTTTGTAGCGTTAGCTACACTGGCCTAGCCAAGCCCGTTTCGCGCGGCACATCAAGAGCCGTGCTGCGCATGCGCAAGGATCAGTGATGTCACACGGCTTGCGCACCGGAGCCACCGGAGCCGGCACCTCTCGCGCACTCCGCCGGTCTGCGCATTCCAGAGGAGTGACGTCGTAGCCGTAGTAGACGCACTGGCGCCGGCGCGCGCTCGCTGCAGTGCAGTCGCCGTCTGACACTGCGCTTGAGCCGCTGCGCTTCTGACTGGCGTTTGCCAGTGTGGTATAGCCATGGAGAAGGAGAGCGCAAATGCTGCTCAACAGCGCAGAAGAACGGAGAAGCTTGACTCATAAGAATAATCTTAAGAATAATCTTAAGAATAAGCTAAGAATAATCAGCTGAACCTTTGCTAACGCTACGTATATCCTGGCATAGCCGAGCTAAGCCACTGCAACTTTATTTATTTACCAGTAGTCGCGATCATTTCTCATGTTTTTGTTCAGCTAATAAGCGATTCACGTGACTTCAATCGAAGCGTACATGACCTACGTACGCATATGTTTTAGAAATTTGCAGGACTCGAACATATATGCCTTTACATATTTTGTAAGCCACTATTAACGCAGATAAAGACTTCTCTTCGACGCAAATGTGTGCCGAAGAATAAGCTAAATGAAAGCCTTGTATTGGGTTACATTTATGGTTGACTTTTCGGAAGCATTCCTTCAAGATTGCTGACAAGAAATCGTGAGGTATTTCCAGGAAACATCCCAAAAATATATTTCTGTGTTATTACCGACTTTCAGTACGACATCAGGAGGTTAGAACGTCGTGGCTGACTCAATTTCTTATTGTATGTGGTTTCGACACGAATATTCAGTTTATTCAGTATTCATGAAAATATGCCTTGAAACCTCGTAGGTATCCTTCGCTTGGGGCCCTTGGCCGCTGGGTCTTTCACATTCTTTCTCGTTGTATACTTCATAAATTTTTGCGGTTTCGCACAAACCATGGAAGACACGTCGGCAGTATGTGTGTGGCTTGCTGATATCGTGATGTCTCACCCACATTGCGCAACTGAGTTCCTTTTTCTTCGGCCTAGAAAGCTTTTGTCTTGGAGGGTACCGACCTGAAACGTAAATTTATGCAATTGACTTTACAAACCGACTTACTTCATTTTACAACCGCAAGACAGCAGGATGTCGTAAGCATCAAGCCTACAGCAAGAAATATTGCAGCAGTTAATTGGCTGTGCCGTCAGGATCATTTACCATAGCCAGCTGTCTTCCGATCTTAGGTCAAATAGGCTGTTGTTTAAACCACTGTATAAGGGAGCATGCTAAGACACTCAATTCAGGACGCTGAAGCAACATTGCCATTTGCGTATCATCGTGGCGTGGCTGCCTACCTCCATTTTTACAAGTGCAAGACCCTCAGGAAATACAACAATGAAACAAGATAAATTTTCGAGGCATACGCGATACATACGGGAAGCCCAAAAAGAGCCAGCGCAGCTTCGAATCTGTTCAGCAAGCAATTGGACTACATAAACTTGGTAACAACTTCAGAGCGCAAGAAAACACTTACATGCACGCACACACTCACGTACCGAAACCCTCAAGAAACAACCCCCTCTTTCACACAGGAGCTCACTACCAACTGTTAATAATAATAATAATAATCAATCATTTATTTATCGTGCCCAGGAACAACCGTGAGGTCTAGGTGCTGGCGCACGTATACATAAAAAAGAAATACAGCAGGGGAGTATCAGTGAAAAAAAGAACAATGAATAAAAAATAACTATCTTGAAAAGAAAAGTGTATATACATGTAACCGAAGGCGCAAGATGCATACATAATAAAAAGGAGAAGGGAAGTTGAACAATATGTGAAACTAAGACACAACAATGGAGAGCTCAGAGCAGAACAGACACAGAGTTGAGAAAAATATCAGCAGGCGACAATATCAGCAAATACAGCAGGGGAATATCAGTAAAAAAACAATGAATAAAAAATAACAATCTTGAAAAGAAAAGTGTACATACATGCAACCGAAGGCGCAAAATGCATACATATTAAAATGGAGGAGCAGGGAAGTTGAACAATATGTGAAACTAAGACACAACAACGGAAAGCTGAGAGAAGAACAAAGGCAGAGAGTTCTGAAAAATATCAAGGTCATGAAAGTGGGCGTTATAAAGACTCCGTATTCTATGGACGGTTCATGACCTAATCTTCGGACTAGACTTCCTTACGGCGCATTCAGCTTTGATCGACTGTTCTACCGGTACCCTTTGCCTCGAACTTCCTCTACTCGCGCATATTCGTGCTGAACTGCCGAACAACTTTAGTCCGACCGCCTCGTCCGCCTGCCGCCTAAAACCTTGACTTTCGTCGAATTGCTATCATCTTTCCCTCTGCCCGATGGTGATTACGTCGCTACTCCTGTTCCTGATGTCCTTTTGATGCGCGATATCACTGTGCCCCACTCCGTCGTAACCGTCGCCGATAACCGGACATGCCTTCCCGTCGTCAATTTTGGACTAACAAAGCAAGTTCTACCCCAAGGCATATCGGTTGCAACGCTGCGCGCTATAGGAGATGACCACGTCACGGCGTTTTCCGTCGACGGCTGCTCCGAGTCTTCACCATGTCCACAGGATGCTATTTGCCGTGACGAAACCTTTAGTCCCATGATTGCTGCGGACCTATTGCCTGAACAAGCAGCAGCTCTGTGTCGCCTTTTGGTTTCGTACCACGACATCTTCGACCTCAACAATTGACAGTTGGGCCAGACTTCAAATGTTAAGCACCACATAAATACTGGTGATGCCAGTCCTACTCATCGCCGGCCATATCGCGTTTCTCTTTCAGAGCGTAAGGTTATTCAAGATGAAGTGCACAAGATGCTTGCCAAAGGCATTGTTGAACCCTCGTCGAGCCCTTGGGCGTCGCCCGTTGTGCTTGTTAAAAAGAAAGATGGCACGTGGCGCTTCTGCATAGATTATCGTCATCTAAACCGAATTACTAAAAAAGACGTCTATCCCTTGCCTCGCATTGACGATGCCCTCGATTGTCTCCACGGTGCCAACTACTTCTCATCAATAGACCTTCGGTCTGGTTATTGGCAAATTTCTGTGGATGAAAGGGACCGAGAGAAGACCGCATTTGTCACCCCTGATGGTCTTTATCAATTCAAAGTTATGCCATTCGGTCTGTGCAACGCCCCAGCCACATTCGAGCGTATGATGGACTCTTTGCTTCAAGGGTTCAAATGGACAACATGCCTTTGCTACCTCGACGACGTTCTCGTATTTTCACCTACGTTTGAGACACACCTCGAGCGCTTATCAGCTGTTCTTCAAGTCTTTCGCGAGGCTGGGCTCCAACTAAATTCCTCGAAGTGTCACTTTGGTCGTCGGCAGATTACAGTGCTGGGCCACCTCGTCGACGCTTCCGGTATTCAACCAGACCCGGAGAAAATTCGTGCTGTCACGTCTTTTCCTGTACCTCAGTCTGTCAAAGACGTCCGAAGTTTTGTAGGACTCTGCTCCTACTTCCGACGGTTCATTAAAGACTTCGCAGCGATTGCCCGACCACTTACGGATCTTCTGAAGAAGGACGTGCCGTTTACCTGGGGTCCCGCTCAAACTGCCGCGTTTTCCCTCCTGACCAACATTCTCACCACGCCGCCTATTCTGGCCCACTTTGACCCGTCCTGCCCTACAGAGGTCCGTACCGATGCCAGTGGTCACGGTATCGGAGCCGTCTTAGCCCAACGCCAACAGGGACGCGATCGTGTTATCGCCTACGCTAGCCGCCTCCTCACAGCAGCGGAGCGCAACTATTCGATTACAGAGCGTGAATGCCTGGCCCTCGTCTGGGCGGTTTCTAAATTCCGCCCGTACTTGTATGGCACGCATTTCTCTGTAATCACGGACCACCACGCGCTCTGCTGGCTTTCCTCACTCAAGGATCCTACCGGCCGGCTTGGTCGCTGGGCTCTGCGGCTACAAGAATTTTCCTATGCGGTAGTCTACAAGTCGGGCCGCCTACATCAAGACGCCGACTGCTTATCACGCTATCCAGTGGACGAACCACCCGCCGACCCTGACACCGATGCCGACGCTTGCATTTTCTCGGTTTCTCGGCTGCCACAAGTCGCCGACGAGCAACGCCGTGATGCCTCCTTGCGCGCCATCATTGATCGTTTGGAATCTTCGCCTTCTGATTCGTCCCTTCATTTGTTTGTTCTCCGGGATGGTGTATTATACCGCCACAACGTCCGCCCCGACGGTCCTGCCCTACTCCTCGTCATTCCTCGGCACCTCCGGTCAGCTGTTCTCCAAGAACTTCATGACTTTTCAACGGCAGGTCACCTCGGCGTCTCCCGCACCTACGACCGGATTCGCCGACGCTTCTTTTGGCCAGGCCTCGCCCGCTCCGTACGGAAATACGTTGCGGCGTGTGATAAATGCCAGCGGCGGAAAACACCATCGACGCTCCCTGCCGGGTGCCTTCAACCGCTCGACATTCCTTTGGAGCCGTTCTTTCGCGTTGGCTTGGACTTACTTGGCCCTTTCCCTCTATCAACGTCTGGCAACAAGTGGGTCGCTGTGGCGACAGATTACGCCACGCGCTACGCCATCACCAGAGCGCTTCCAACAAGCTGTGCCACAGATGTCGCCGATTTTCTTTTACGCGACGTGATTCTGCAGCATGGAGCTCCACACCAACTGCTCACTGACCGTGGTCGGACATTCCTTTCAAAAGTCATCGCCGACATACTGCAGTCCTGCTCAACCAGGCACAAGCTGACTACGTCTTACCATCCACAGACCAATGGTCTCACGGAGCGTCTCAATCGAACCCTGACAGACATGCTTGCAAAGTATGTCTCGTCTGACCATACTGATTGGGACCTCGTCCTACCGTATGTCACATTTGCATATAACTCTTCGCGCCACGACACTGCCGGCTATTCCCCGTTCTTTCTGTTGTTTGGCCGAGAACCCACATTGCCACTGGACACATCCCTTCCAACCGCCGCAGCAGAGACCAGCGAATATGCACTTGACGCCATCACCAGGGCTGCCCAAGCTCGCGAAATTGCCCGCGCTCGCCTCCTGACCTCCCAAGCGAACCAGCGGCGTTTGTACGATCGACATCACAGAGCCGTTCACTTTTCGCCTGGATCTCTCGTACTCCTGTGGTCACCGACTCGTCACGTTGGCCTGTCTGAAAAACTCCTGTCTCGGTACACAGGCCCATATCGAGTGCTGCGTGCCGTGACTCCAGTTACGTATGAAATCGCCCCAGTCAGTACCAGTGCCCCATCTGCCCCGACTTCCACTGACGTTGTGCATGTCGCACGCCTAAAACCATATTACCCTCCTGTACCCTCTGACATTTAGATGCACCGGGACGGTGCTTCTGCCGCCGGGGATAATGATACATGCATATTGCGTGTTTCTTATGGACGATGCGCGCGGGCGCCCAGACGAAGAAGACGAATTGCGTTTGGCTCTCGAGCTGTCGGCTGAACTGGCCAGCGCTGCAGCTATCCTGTGTAAATATATTTTGTAAATAGTCTCCAGTACTCAATCCTTCGTTCGCGTAACAATATTTTTTATTGTACGGCCGGCACCCATCGCACACCATCGACACAATGCTACCGTACCGGCCCGACGCATCTGATTGTGCGCCCATTTCTGATACGGTGAGACATGCCGAAGAGTGCCGCGACCTCGCCCGGGCCTTTACCTCCAATGACCACGAGCGCCAGAAGAACACTAGCCGTGACACCACCTCTGCGCCCACCTTTCTTCGTGGAGCGCTTGTGTGGCTCTCAGTTCCTTCCGCTGCACCTGGTTTGTCTTCCAAGTTAATGCCCAAGTATGAAGGTCCCTACCGCATCGTCGAGCGTGCATCACCCGTCAACTATGTGATTGAGCCCGTTGAACCATCTTCGGACATGCGCCGTCGCGGACGCGACATTGTCAACGTTGAGCGCCTCAAGCCGTATTATGTTCCCCTAATAGTGATGAACTGTTAGGTCGCCGGACGGCTCCATTTTTCGTCCCCGGGGTAATTGTAGTGAAGAAGACGGATGATGCAGTGGGGCATCCTTACCAGCGCTGTCTAGTGGGGCAGGCTCTCCAGCGCATCGCTCGGACTACGTCGCTCGCGCGTGCGGTTTCTTGAACTGATCGGACGGTCAGCCTTAGGCTTGCGTGCAATAAACGCCTTTACAGTACTGTTTTATTAAAAATTATTTGAAACCTTTGGCCACTTTAGCGCTTCATTTGTTTGAATAATCATGCTTTATGTTAAGCGTGGCTTTGACACGTGTTTATCGCTTTTGTGGCGTTGCCAATGGGCCATAGGGATTTTTGCTGTCGTTAAAGCCAAGCTTTTTTTCTATATTGCGAGGAATAGGAACATCCTCATTGATTTCTTCATGTAGCAGATAACAGGGAGGCCATCATTTCCTTTATAATTATTCCTATAATGGAAGGGTGTTTTGTGTATCTAAATTCTTGTACGTGCCAAACAGCCATGCAAGGAAAACTTCTGTAATAGTGTTGGTTATAATATTTCATCTACAAATCTAGACCAGTCTTGACAAGGTAAGCAAAATGATATTGGGTCATCCCGGACCGTAATGGCCAGTGTATGCCGTTTCTAGCCAGATCACTGAAGCTAAGCACCATTTCGTTGGATAGTTGACATCGGAAGGAGACAGACCATCTGTATTGCAATATGACCTAATTTTAGCTTCAAGAGACCATTTTAAATGTCATCTTTGTGCTAGTGCTTCCCCTAGCTGACCATTGATTAGGTGTTGAACTAAAGTTTCTAGATGTCAAGTCCGTTGTATGTATTTATTCACAGTTACCATGTTTATTGCTTATTTGTTCCTTCACTTTCTTTTTACTCGAAGTGAAGACTTGGTAACTTTGTGGAACACATTCCGTGTTGAAATAACCTACATCGTGTTGAGATTTCACGTGCTCTGAAATTTAGACTAAGTTTATTTTCACTGTCACTATCTTTTGTAAATACTATAAATACTGTAAAACAAATCTTAGGGCTTAATTAGCTAAATACGAGCGACTAGAAAAGGGCATGCCTTAGTTCACCAGTAGATGTTTAAAGCATTTAAAACGTTTTCAAAACATTTTCAAAACACTTCCAATATGTCTTGCAAGACGTCTTATAACCGTCTTTAAGACGTCTATAAGACGTCTTGTAAAACGTCTGATATCCCAAATATGACGTTGCATTAGACGGTCTTAGAGACGGCTACGTGACGTTTTATGACGTCCGACAGAATCTTGGTAAGATGTCCTGAAGAAGTTTTTAATATCTTGCCATAACGTCTCCAAGACGTCTTGTAAATGCTTAAAATTGTTTTCAAGACGTCTTGTTCACCTTGTCAAGACGTCTTGAAGACGGCTTATAGAGCAATGTGTGTTCGGTGGGTTGGCCACATAGACTGGTCGTTCTGGCGCTTAAATGCTTCATCATCGACTGCTTCATCAACGAAGACGAGAAAGGAGGCATACGAGTCGTGCCTCGTCTTGAGGCGCTTGCAGGCATTCGGCGGTGTTCCGACGCTCGAGAGGTGTACAGTGAGAGCAGCAGACGTGGTTGTATGATAGAGCCTGGATGCAAAAATGGCTTTCGGTCGTGGGGAGCGTTTCGCTAGAGATATTCCCCTGCCTTGCCGAGCTCGAAAACAGGCAGGCGCGACCTCCACTTCGTGTTGCCGTTGAGAGATGAACAACGGTGGCAGCAGTCGGCGAAGCAGTCCGGATGGTTGTAGCATAATAATAATAATAATAATAATAATAATAATAAGAATTAATAATAATAATAATAATAATAGCTTTTTTATTTCGATCGTACTATCATAGGGGAGGCAAGAAAAAAACTTAAGGACCAACTTGACTAGCTCCTGCCTCCCCAAGTATCAATGCATTTTGCTTTTTAATGTGCAAAATTGCATAGAGCACAACACGTCCCGTGCGTTTCAGAAATTAAACAAGCATGAAAATACACTGAAAACCTGATGAGGCGCGAATAACAAATGTTTACATGTTTACACGGGTGTTAAAAAAAGAAAACGCATGCAAGTTTGTTTCTTTTTGGCTAGTCATTCGTACACATATTTCATTCGCAGCACAACTTCATAGCTCTAGAAGCGTTCATTTCATATTTTGCAAGCAATCCATAGTTGTTTTTACAGAATGGAATGTGTCATTCATTATTTTATGTGTGTTGCATATAGCTCCTGATATCAGCTAAGTTAGCCGAAAACTTCGTGTTCATTTTTATTTTATATCGTTTAGTTTCATCCTGTTAGTGAAACTAAACGATATGAATATATAATATGAACCATCCTTATATTGCATTGACAAAAATGGAAGCTCGCAGATAGTCGTAGAGAATATTGGTAATGATTCTTAGTATATGTTTCTGTAATACATAAACCATACTTAAGTGTGTAAAGTTGAACTTCACCGCACTACGTGAAAATAGTGTGTTGTATAGGAGGAGTCTATCTTTAACAGGCAGCATGTCCTTGTTAGTGTTGGTTAACCCTGCAACAGTCGCTAATCTTGTCACAATGCAATTGGCGTGACCATCCAGGATGACACCAGTTTGGAGAGATTATTTCCCAAAGTATGGGGCGAAAAAAATGGGCGTTCCAGTTACTTTGGTGCTTCGATGTATAAAACAGTATTTTGGTAAAAAAGTAAGCGTTGCAAGAGTACATTTTTACGGCGAGTTTGATGGCGCATAACTCCAAACTAGTGTCATTCTGGAAATTCATTGCAAGTGGATACGCCTGACAATCTCACCGGTTCGAATTCGTAAATTGAAGTATGTATGTGTCGTAAAGTAAATAACTAAGAAGATAATTAGTGATTTTTTGGTAATTAGTTGAAGTTGTGGTTTGATTTCTCGTGCAACTAATGTCCGCCCCTTCCAATAACCCAGCTCAGCGATAAGAATTATGTTACCTGCCACATGCGATTTTTAAAAAAGTCCATAAAGCTTAATTTTAATACCCTGTATATCCCGAGAAATATATCCACAATATAAATCATGCATGCTAAGCCTAGATTTCTTCCATAACTGTATGCTAGTCGCACGCCATTTTTTTCCTTTGAAGTCCTCCAAATTTGGAACTGTTATTTTTGCAATAGTATTGGTTCCGGTATTCTTCAGTAGGGCTTACTTCTAGTTATACATAAATAGATTGCATTGTTATCAACCTATGCTTGTGCATATTACTCCTGCTTTTAGCTGTGACATTTGTGTATTGGTTAAAAATAAATTTAGCAGTGAGGGAGACGCAGCGGTAATAAGAGTGAGAAACGTTATCACATTCATATACCCATAAAGTTTGCTTAGCAGCTTTAGTGTTCTTTTTGATGAGCGGTCCGCCAGTATGTTGATATTAAAATTGCCACTTATAATTATGTTGCACTTACGGTCATACGCCAAAGACAATAGAGTTCCGAGGAAAATAAAAATGCTGTAGTTTCAACTGAAAGCGAAGCATCGATTACAATAGCAAATCAGCAGAAATCTATACAAAGTAAGGATACTAACGTTATCGGCCGTATCTACTTGGAAAAATTCGCTCACTAACTAAATAATCTTCTCTCATGACTCCTACAATTAACCCATGGCCCTCAGTCCCCAGCGGCTGCGGAGCACCTGACCAAGGCGGTGGTCAGACCTGCGACGCGGCAGAGGGTGCTAAGAATCTCTAAGTCCGGGCAGGCCGCCACTGGAAACTGCACCTGGCAACGTTCAACACGCGCACGATATCGATTGAGGCTAGCTTAGCAGGGCTATTTGAAGAATTATAAGGTATACCCTGGGATATTTTTGGTCTTAGTGAGGTTAGAAGAACTGATTAGGTCTATACAGTGCTGACTAGCAACCACGTCCTCTGCTAGAGAGGTCTTCCAAATAAGAGAGAATTCGGGGTAGGATTTCTAGTCCATAAGGACATAACGCGCAGCATTTATAATTTCAATATCATTAATGAGTAGTAGCAGTCGTCGTAATAAAGCTGATTAGGAGGTATAGAATGAAGGTAGTATAAGCCTATGCCCCAACCTTCAGTCAAGATGATGAAGAAATAAACAGTTTTATGAAGATGTTGAATTACCATAAGAAAGGCGCAAAATCAGTATACTGTAGTCATGGGCGTCTTCAGTGCAAAAGTGGGGAAAAGGCAGGCTGGTGGCCAAGCAATTGGCAACCACGGCCTCGATTGCAGGAACACTAGAGGAGAGATGTTGGTAGAATTCGCGGAAAGTAATAGGCTCCGAAAAATGAATACCTTCTTCAGGAAGCGCAGCTACAGGAAGTAACCAGGAAAAGGCCTAATAGAGAAACAAAGCATTAAATAAATTTCATACTCTCTGCCGAACCCAGCATAGTGCAGAATGTAGAAGTGTTAGGTAGGGCAAAGTGCAGTGATCATAGCTTAGGGAGGCCTATGATTTCTGTCAATTTGAAGAGAGAAAGTATAAAATAAGTCACGAAGAAACAGGCCAACCTAGACGCAGTAAGGGTAAAAGCAGACCAATTCAGGCTGGTGCTCGCAAAAATATGAAGCTTTAGACCAGGAAGATGAAGACAACATACAGGTAATGAATGAAACAGTAACTAGGCTGGTTTCAAAAGCAGCAATTGAAGTGGGAGGTAAGGCACCAAGGCCACCAGTTGGTAAGCTATTCCAAGTAACAAAGGACCTAATAAAGAAATGACAAAACATGAAAATGTCGAACTCGAGAGACCAGATAGAATTCATGAATTGTCGAAACTGATCAACAATAAGAAAGTAAGTGATATCCGAATAACATGGAAAAGAATGAGGATGCAGTAAAATATGGACGCAGCATGAAATCAGTAAAAAGAAAACTTGGCATAGGAGAAGGCAAGATGTATACACTGAAAGATAAGCAGGGTAATATCTTCAGCAATTTGGATGATATAGCAAAAGCAGCGGAAGAATTCTATACTGGCCTGTACAGTGCCCAGAGCAGCCAAGCTACTTTCATTCGAAGTGTGATGAACAGGATATAGAGGCTCCTTCTGTAACTAGCGATGAAGTTAGAAGGACCTTGTAAGGCATGACCAGGGGAAAAGCTGCTGGAGAAGATGGAATAACAGTCAATTTAATCAAAGATGGAAGAGATATTGCTACGCGGTTGGACGACAAGGTGAACAAGATGACAAGGTGGTTTTGGCCTGGCTCAAAACCGTCCAGTCGGATCCTCTACTTTCTCTTCTCCGTGTGCTGTCTCCCCAAAACGCTAGGTGGCATTAGTCCCCCCCCCCTTTTAAAAGCATCGACTCGATGCCACACTGACGCAAGAGCTGCTGTGTGAAGTACGGCTTAAGCCGTACGACATGCACAATTTCGGGCCGAAGCTGTCGTCGCGAAGACAAGGCGCCGTCCGGAAATTCCCCGTAAGTAACGTCACTAACACGTTTCAGAGCCTTGTACGGTCAGAAATAGCGGCTTAAAAGTTTTTCAGACAAGCCGGAACGTCGAATAGGGGTCCACACCCAGACTCGGTCGCCGGGGTGGCAGGCAACGTCTCGACGGCGGAGGTTGTAACGTCGTGCAACGGCACCTTGTTGGTAACTGTTTACGCGAGCCAGTTGGTGGGCTTCTTCGGCGTACAGAGTGTAGTGCTGGGCGTCTGGAGCAATTCCATCGGTTGTGTAGCACGGAAGCATAGCGTCGAGCATGGTTTGCACGCTGTGTCCGTAAACAAGACGGAAAGGTGAAAATCGCGTTGTTTCCTGTATTGCCGTATTGTAGGCAGACGGGATGTACGGAAGAATCTCGTCCCAAGTTTTATACTGCACATCCACATGCATTGACAGCACATCTGCAATGATTTTGTTTAAGCTCTCCGTCAGTCCGTTGGTTTGTGGATGGTAGGCTGCTGTTTTTCGATCGCTCGTGCAGCTCAGTCTGAAAATGGCCACCATCATGTGTGCCGTAAAAGATGTGCCCCTGTCCGTGATCACACACGACGGGGCGCCATGCCACAGGACGATGTGGCGTACGAAAACCTTTGCGACTTCGGAAGCTGTGCCGTGGGACAGTGCGTTTGTCTCCGCGTAACGAGTGAGGTAATCCGTTGCAACGATGATCCATTTGTTTCCAGTGGAGGACAAAGGGAAAGGTCCTAGAAGGTCCATTCCCACGAGGTCGAACAGGGTCCTAGGTGGTGAAATTGGTTGAAGTAGCCCCGCAGGTTTCACAGGTGGTGTCTTGCGGCGCTGACACTCGCGGCAACCTTTCACGTAGCGGTGTGCTAGACGAAACTCGTGGCCAGTAGTACTGCTGGCGCACGCGCGCGAGAGCCTGCGAATAGCCCGAGTGTCCTGACGTGGGTTCGTCGTGGCATGCAAAGAGGATCTCGTCACGCATGTCAGTAGGCACAATACGGAGAAATGCTTTGTCACTGCCACGGGCATTTTTCTTGTACAGGATGCCCCTTCTGAGAGCAAAGGTGGATAACTCGCGAGCAATATGCCGAGGAAGTTGAGATTCTCGGCCTTCCAGGTAGTCCAGAAATGGCCCCGAGGAAACCATCGTCATTATCAGAGCTCAGAGCAGGGTGCCCCGGGCACAGGTGCGCGGCAAAGCACATCGGCGTCTTCGTGTTTGCGCCCGGACCTGTACACAATAGTGACGTCAAACTCCTGCAAGCGCAAACTCCACCGAGCAAGACGGCCAGACGGATCTCTGAGATTTGCCAGCCAGCACAGTGAGTGATGATAAGTCACCACTTTGAAGGAACGGCCGTAGAGGTAATGTTGGAATTTTGTCGTTGCCCACACGACTGCCAGGTATTTTCTCTGAAGTAGAGTAGTTGGTCTCGGCTAGAGAGAGGTACGACTGGCGTAAGCTATGACGTGCTCAACACGGCAATGTTGTTCTACAAGGGCAGTCGCTACTCCGACGTTGCTAGCATCTGTGTGGACCTCTGTATCTACCTCCTCATCAAAATGGGGAAGTACAGGTGCTGTCTGCATGCGCTGTCGTAGCTCTGCGAAAGCTGTCTCTTGCTCTGTTGTCCAGGCAAAACGTACATCGTCTCGGGTGAGTCGCGTGAGCGGTTCGGCTATCTTGGCGAAGTTTGAAATAAATTGACGATAGTAAGCGCACAAGGCAAGGAAACGTCGCACTGCTCTTTTGCCTGATGGAACAGGGAAAGCGGCGACGGCTGCAGTTTTGTCTGGGTCGGCGCGAACTCCATCTTCACTCACATGTCCAAGGAATTTCAGCTCTTCATAGCCTAAATGACATTTTTGAGGTTTCAGCGTGAGTGCAGCTGAGCGAGTTGCTTCCACTACCATTTTTAGGCGCTTCAGGCGTTCTTCGAAGGTGTCGGCGAATATGACTACATCTTCGAGGTAAACAAGGCAGCTTGGTCATTTCAAGCCCGCGAGAATAGCATCCATCATCCTCTGGAAAGTGCCGGAGCAGAACAGAGACCAAAAGGAAGAACTCGGAATTCATAAAGGACGTTTGGGGTTACAAACGCCGGTCTCGCTCATCAACCTCAATCTGCCAATAGCCACTTTTTTAAATCAATGGATGAAAAGTACTTCGCATGCCGCAACCTGTCGAGAGCCATCGACCCGAGGGAGCCGGCAAAAATCTTTTTTGTGATGCTGTTTAGCTTCCTGTAAGCAACACAGAAGTGTAGTCTTCCGTCCGTCTTCTTGAATAGAACCACTGACGATGACCACGAGCAGCCCGTGGTCATGGGCTGCTGGATGGTTGAATGACTCCATCGTCGAGCATCTCCTTTCGTCTTAATCGCCTCGCGTTCTTTAGCAGAGACACGGTAGGGATGTTGTCGGATAGGGCTAGCATCATCCTCGGTAATTATTCGGTGCTTGGTGAGGGGTGTTTGGCGGACTTTGCACGAAGAAGCGAAGCAAGGCTGGAATTCCTTTAAAAGGTCGTGAAGTGCCGCTTTCCTCTCGTCCGAGAGCTTCGAATTGACGTTGATGCGGCCAAGAAAATTGTCATCGCCATTAATTTCCTCGGATGCGAAGCACTCTGACATCTGTGGCAGAATCTGCATAGACGAAGGTAGTGCCCCGGAAAAAATGTCGATGTTCGTAGTTGAAATTTGTGAGGAGTATTTGTGAACACCTGCCACGAACACGGACCAGGCTTCGGGCAGCACATACACCTTGAAGCAGCAAAAGAGAGACGTTGCTTTCGGCGACCGTGTCCCCATTTCGGAGGCTCTCGCACGTGACTTCTACTGGAACAGTCACTCGTGGCGGCAATGTCACGCTGTCATCAGCAACACGCAGCGCAGGTTTACGGCAGCTATCGACGTCTTGCTCTGTGGCACGTAGTGTCGAGAAGATCACGCTGCGCTCACGAAGATATATAATTACGCCGTACTAGCGAAGAAAGTCCATACCGAGGATGAGTTAACGCGAAATCTCTTGGAGGACGAGGCAGGTGACTACAAACGTTGACGCAGAAATTTTAAGTCTTGCAGTACAGCGGCCCAGCGGAATAACAACGTGACCTCCAGCTGTGAGAATGCGCGTTCCATTCCAAGGGGTCATAACTTTCTTCAGAATTGTTGCCAATTTCCCGCTAATAATTGAATAATGTGACCTGTGTCCACCAATGCGCTGACCTGTAGACCGTCTATCAGCACGGGTATGTCAAGCGACACTCGGTCACCAAGTTCAGATGGGGTAACCGGCGATTCTTTGCCACTGCACTCATACGGGATGTGACCGATGTGTTGTCTTCCTCAAGCGTAGAACTTGACGTTTTAAGTGAATATGCTACATTCCGTAGGAGCGTCGATGAGAGGTCTTCCGCACTTTGAGTTCCAGCGAGCTCGCGCCCGAAGGCCTGTGCCTTCAGTTTTCCCGACAGGGGGTTGGCGAGCAGCCCTGTGCCGTCGCTCTGAAACGTGGACGAATGGGTGAGGGTCGCCTCGCAGATGGTGACCGCAATTGACGTCGTGTGGAAGGCACCCGTTGGTGGGCCAGATAGTCATCAATTTTCCTTGGCCTCTGGCCAACCTGAGCACGAGGCGAGTTGATGGAGAAACCGCGCCGCCCCAAGTGGTCGATACGGACACTCGCGGTAGACGTGACCGGCCTCACCGCAATGGTAGCGGAGGGGTCGTCTGTCCGACGTACGCCAGAGATGAGACTTCCGCGGGGGCGCACGGCTACCGTCTACGTCCAAGCCAGCGTGCGCAGCTTGAATTGCGCCTGGCGTCGTCGTCTGAATTGACACTGCGGGGCGCGAAACAGGCATGGAGTTTCGCAAGCAGTGCGAATATATACGGGGCTGAATATCTGCGAACATGGGGGCCGGCCCTGCATCAGTGGGCACCACGTTGGGGATCTGTGGGTATTGGTGGCTGTGCAGTGCTTGCTGAACGTCATCGCGGATAACACTGGCGATGGAGCCAACCATTGGCTGTCTCACTCCGAACAGCTTCTCCATTTCTTCGCGGACGACAGAGCGAACAAGTTCGCGAACCCATTCAGTGCTACTGCTCCCGAAGGTGGCCAACAATTCGGGAGCAGACGTGGCATTCACCTGCCGGTCGAAGAGGGCAGACCGCTGATGAACTTTCTCCTTCGTCGCAGTTTCAGTGAGGAACTCGGCCACACTTTTTCGAGGGCTTCGCACTAGACCAGCAAAAAGTTACTTCTTCACACCACGCATCAGGTGGCCTAACTTTTTGTCCTCTGGCATAGCAGGATCCGCTCGTTTGAAAAGTTGAGTCATATCCTCGACGTACATGGTGACGGACTTATAGGTGGCAATGGCATGCTTGAAAAGCTTATGGCGCTTTAGACACAATTCCTCACGACTTCAAGTGTACCGGAGAGCCGGAAGAACGCCAACATACTAATCCATAAGAAGGGAGACGTTAGAGAATTGAAGAATTATAGGCCCATTAGCTTGCTTTCAGTATCGCATAAAATATTCACCAAGAGAATTTCTAATAGAATCAGGGCAACACCTGACTTCAGCCCACCAACAGAACCGCTGGCTTCAGGAAGGGATATTTTACGGTGAATCATATCTGCATCATCAATCAGGTAATCGAGAAATTAGCGGAGAACAATCAATCTCTCTATATGGGTTTCATACATTATGAAAAGGCATTTCATTCATTATAGATACCAGCAGTCATAGAGGCATTGCGTGATCAAGGAGTACAGGAGGCATACGTGAATTTTTTTGGCAAATATCTAAAGGGATTCCACAGCTACCTTGGTTCTTCACAAAAAAAGTTGAAAGTTACCTATCGAAAAAGGTATCAGGCAAGGAGACGCAATCTCTCCAATGCTATTCCCTGCATGCTTAGAAGTATTCAAGCTCTTCGACTGAGAAGGCTTAGGAGCGAGGATCAACAGCGAATATCTCAGCCACCTTCGGTTTTCAAATGACATTCTCCTGCAACAATGGGGACGAACTAGAACAAATTACTCAGGACCTTAACCGGGAAAGTATAAGAGTGGTGTTGAAGATTAATTTGGAGAAGACAAAGATAATGCTCAATAGCCGAGCAAGAGAACAAGAATTCAGGATCGCCAGTCAGCCTCTAGAGTCTGTAAAGGACTATGTTTATCTAGTTCAGTTACTCACAGGGGACCCTAATCTTGAGAAATAAATTTACAGAAGAATAAAATTGTGTTGAAGTGCATGCGGCAGACATTACCAAATCGTGACTGGGAACTTACCACTGTCGTTGAAAAGAAAAATATACAATTATTGCATTCGACCGGTGATAACATATGGCGCAGAAACTTGGAGGTTAAGAAATAAGCTCGAGAAGAAGTTAAGGACCGCACAAAGAGCGATGGAACAAAAATGTTCGGCCTAAAATTAAGAGACAGGAAGAGAGCGGTGTGGATCAGGGAGCAAACGAGGATATCCGGTATTCTAGTTGACATTAGGTGTAAAAAATGGAGCTTGGCAGGTCATGCAATGCGTAGGATAGATAACTGGTGGTCCGTTAGAGTTACAGAATCGATACCAAGAGAAGGGAAGCACAGTCGAGGACAGCAGAAAACTAGGTGGGGTAATGAAGTTAGCAAATTTGCAGGCGCAAGTTGGAATCAGCTAGGGCAAGACAGGGACAATTCGAGATCGCAGGGCGAGGCCTTCGTCCTGCAGTGGGCATAAATATAGGCTGATGATGAACCAATATAACAAGCATGGTGTCAGCAAGCACAGGCAAACATGAACACATCACATTCAATGATCGTGGACACTCACTGTCAAAACACTGGCGTCCGCAAGCAAGACCACAGCAGCTTGCGAACTGACCTTCGTGCTGTGTATGACTTCAACGCATACTGAATGATGAGCACATCGCACGCATAAAGGTATGAGGCACCTGCAGATAGTGTTTAAGCTAAGGTGCGCGCGACCGCGCACGGCCTTTCAATGTACGCAGATGGTGCCCGAGATGGTGCCTTCCCGCTTCCCTCCTGCGCACGCGAGATTGAGCGGCGATGGTCGGTTTCCCATGCCATGGTGGCGAAATACGCAGTTGCTGTCGAAGAGCCACGCCTCCGCCCCCGCCCTCTTTCTGTCCCATCCCACCACGGCCTTTCGCGCAACGGAAGACGGTGCGTTTCCTTTCAGCTTCCCTTTCTTCCGGGGGCCAGATTTTTTCATTTCCCACACCACAAACACTTTCAAGTTCACAGGGCACAGTGCAATCGGCATTAACCACCATTGTAATCAGAAACACTAAAAAATAAGGACGCAATTTCGCCCGATATGCGAAGCATCAATTGCGACAGAAAACTAGTGGACAGCTATACAAAGTAAGGATAGTAGCTTTGTCGGCCGTATAAACTTGTAAACATAGGCAGGCTAACTAAATTAAAAAGCTTGGTGTCACGCGCGCACAAGCAAGCATGAACACATCTCACTCGATGACCGCGGAAACTGGCTGTCAAAACGCTGGAGTGAGTCGGCGCAGCAGCAGCAGCGAGCAAATGGAGCCTTGTGCCCGAGTTCCTATCGACGTGATCTTAGCCGCGAACACAAAGGGAGGGCGGAATCTGCCCCGCCGCAGATGGCTTTCAAGATACAGCCGCGCGGACAGACGCTTGCGTCGCAAAAGGCGCCCCCTTAACCTCCGCCCGGGTCATTCCGGCCCGGTGGGATCGCGCGCCCACAGTAAAGCCCGGCCCCTCAGACCTCCCTACCCTCCCTCCGGAGTGTTTTGCGTGACTAGAAGACTGCGCGCTTCCTTCCCGCTTCCCACCCTTGTGTGCGCGAGCCAGGATGGCCGGCTGACCGTCGCATGCTTTTAGTCGCACATACAGCGTACGGCGCGCGGCGACGATTTTATCGCCCGTGGACTTAATACAGAACCTCACGGCGACGACGACGTGAAAAATTCGCCTAGAGTGTCCGTATAATTGCTATCGCAATAAAACAGGATTTGGTGTGCGTCAACCTATACCACCTTTCCTGTTCCTTACATCCCGCACAGCAATCAGTACGTCACCATCCTTTTGTCTGAAACTGATCCTTCCATCCTATGCTAGACATATTTGTAGCCATGGCTGCTTGCCCATAATTATGTTGCCCGAGAGCAGAACCTTGTTTTTCTTTGTCATGTTTTCAGGGGATAAGACTATGGACTCTCCATTCGTTTAGCTGTCCTTGATTCCCAAGAAAGGCATCCCCGCACTTATTGTCACGCGAAACAAGTGGTAATACTAGGAACCTTATCTTTAGGTGCTGGTAATCTGTGAACACAGAAACCATCCAAGAGAGTAAGCACGGGAAGACTGATGGTCTTTGCCTTTTGAATGATTTTTCTCAGAAAGTTTCTGTTTCCGACTCCACAATTCTGTGAATTTAAAAGTCTAAATTTCTACTTTGCCATGCAAGCTCATGGATATCCGTTGCAAGCTGACCAATTTCATTTGATTTTTCTCGAGCTTCGATACCCTGCACCCACTTCTTGAGGTCAGTGATTTCTTTCTCTTGACGACGGATATGGGTAAGAAATTCGCCGTACTTGTTTGAAAACACTTCCAAGTGACTGCTCGATGTCGTGAACAGTATTTTTAACTGCCATAATAGCGTCTAACTTTTCTTTTATGAAATTAAAATGATGGCAAGCTCCGCGTCAGCTTGATTTCGCATTTACTACTACGATTTCCCCGTGACTTTTTTGCTCTCCCTTAGTCTTAACGGTAGCTTTAGCAAACCCCGAGGATTTTCGAAAATGATGGCTACAATTACAGCCTCCACAAAGCAAACCACTATGCTCCCAACACTGCGTCCACACAAGCTTGCTTACCATCGCGGGCCACTATGGCCCCCGCTGGCATAACAGAGTTTCATAAGATATAGATAGGTTATAGATAGCAGCACTTGAAGCCGATAGAACTCTTGACGTGAAGGATCATTTTGGTGTCGGCTTAGAGCAGGATCTTATTAAGATTCATGTAATACCAAAAACTGATCCCGTTACTGAGAACGAGCAAATCTTCCTACGACGGAAAAGTAAATTAGAAGAAAGAAAAGGTTCATTGAGCGAAGAACCATTATGCCTAATATTGACTAGTGGGCAGTGCATGGTAGACACATGAGGGCATATCAAGGAAACCTCCCGCGTGTTTTGATATTTCCAACAGTGATGGAGACGCACTCTCTCTCCCCGGTATACATTTACCTAGAGTGTACGAGCACGTGAACGGGAATGACGTATTATCTCCCATGACGCGGAAAGTAAATATGCTGGTCAACCGAGGGTTGACAGTTATTTCACATCCTCATGATATCGATATGGAGAATAGGTCAGTGTTTGTTGGCGGCCCGAACACCAATAACAGTTTGCCTGTTAAGATCACCGAAAAGTCATCCGTGCCTTATGATAAAAGTGCCTTGTTTTCAATCAACGACCACTGGAGTCCATTTAAAACTTAGCGTCTTTTCAATAGAAGCTGCTAGTGTAACTTCTCTAACTTTTGACGATGTTACAAACATGTCTTCTCTTCCCGGAGTCACTAACAGTGACAATATCCCGCCTGCGTACATAAAGGCAGAAATAAATGTGCCGATATATAATTACAGGCCAGCCAACTGTCAGATTGCCATGGATCCGTCACTGTAAAATGACTCCTTTGCTGAATGAAGACATTGCCGAACCATATTGTAATATTTCAGCTGCCAAAAACCTTTCTATTGTTGTTATAAATCAGCTGGTACTAGAAAACTATGCCAATGCTTTGCGGCATCATGTACCACGAGTCCCTGAAGCGTACGGTGGTGCGCCATGGTGGTCTCCCATTAGATTAACATGGGATGCAATCACACGAGGTAGTTTTCAGTTGACCGGTGGTTTTTCTTGGTGTCCTTACCTGCAAAGTGCGTTATTGTATGTCTTCATGTATATTGAACCTTGTATAATGTTGCCGGGCACATTACCTGCAGTTTCGTTTCTATAACGACAAAGACTTCTTCAAGGGTGGGAGGGATGTCATGATGTGCGCGGGCGCATACGTGTCAACACTAAGAAGACGACGACGACGCAGAATGGGGGCGCGTGCGGACCGACAATAATGTGTTGAGGAAGAAGTCGGCGCGAAGCTGCTGCACGAGGCTACTGAGATTCAGAACCAATGAGCAGCTACCACGCAGAGTGGAAAAAAATGTCCCAGTTTCGCCCTAAGGGCGAAGCAATGAATGCGATAGCAACACAGCAATGTCATACGATGTAAGGTGAGCGGCATTGGTAGCAATATAAATTGTAGTAAACATGAGCTGATTAAGTAAGCAGGTGTGCTGCGGCGTAAGTAGGCCGACATGAAGAGAGACTCGATGACCACGAGAAGGCGCGTGTGAAACGGTGGTGTTGATGAGAAGCGCTTCCCGTGGGCAGCGCGTGCGAAGGGACACACCTGTAGCGCTGCACTGCCGATCCGGGCAGCATTACATGTGTAGCGTGCGTTGGAAAATGTGGCCCGACTATTACTAACTGAATGAACAAGCGTGGTGTGAGCGCGCACAAACAAACATGAATAGATCACACTGAATGACTGCAGACAACGACTGTCAAAACGCTGGCAGCAAGCCCATACGCTGCAGTGGGCGAAGGTACGTGCGGTCTATCGCTTCAACAGAAACTGAGCGGCGAATGCACAGTGCATAAAGGTCAGAGCCGTGTGGAGATAAGAGACGGTGCGGTCGAGCGACGAGCGCGGTTGTTGGCAGAGTAGCAGTGCCCCCCCCCTCTCCCTCCGGCGCTGGCTTCCCGTTTCCTTGCTTGCGCGTGGGAGAGATAAGAGACTGTGCGGACGAGCGACGAGCGCGGTTGTTGGCCGAGAAGTGCCCCCCCCCCCCCTGCTCCCTCCGGCGCTGGCTTTCCGCTTCCTTGCTTGCGCGTGGGAGATTGAGTGGGTTCGCTCTCCGTGATAGCGCGCATCCCCGCACGCTTCCCCTGGGGCATACGGCGCGCGGCGAAGATTTTATCTATACGGAACCTCACGGCGACGGCGACGGCAGAAATCCGGTTGAAGTGTCCATATAATTGCTATCGCAATAAAAAAGAAAGGCAGCGAAGAGCATTCGAGTAGAAGCCTGGGATTGTGGAAGACGCGGCGGGAGATGGAAGATTGCATTCGGGGCGCGTGGCTAGTGGCCACTCCAGCCTATGGTAGCAACAGGCTCCCACCTGCGGCTGACGAACGCCGTAAGGGCGTCGAGCCCAAGCTTGTCTGGGGTCTCCAATACTTCAGCGAAGCACCGGCCTGTGAATGTCGACAGGGCGCCCGGCCGCTTCCCACATACACAAGGATGGACGCTGCGCCGAGCTCCGCCAACAGGACGTGCTCCAATCCGCTCTTCACTAAAGCCCCTCTTCACGCACTCATCGCCCTGACTATACATCGTGCCCACCTCACTGGTGAAAGCTCTTCGTGCACATTTAACATTTCCGTGAACTTCAGCTCCTTTCCATGTGTGTGTTTTTTGTTTGCCCTGTGTGCTCTAAATATAGCTTGTTTGTGGCGCGCCTTCATAACCGGCTTCGTTGTTTCCAATGACTTCCATCACCGTGATTTCATTTATCGAAAGCATCTGAACTCGAAACAACACAGCTTCGTTGCCCAAGACTATAGGAAATGGAATTTAAGTGAAAACCAACCTGCAAACGTGTAACGTAGACGACTCAACGTGTGTCGCCTTCTTTGTGACATTTTTTTTCGCGGACATAGGCAGGGCCTTAAACAATTATTTTAAATTACGAGCGCAAGTTTAAAGTTGTTTAGATATGCGGATTTCAGTCCTTTAAAACAGGGTATAGTTTTATCTATGGGCTACGTGGCAACGTTTCTATGTAGTTTTGGACTTCAAACGTGTTTTGGAATGAATTGCGTTTGTGTTTGTGCTACCATCCCCGAGTTAAGAAGGTCTTGCTTCTCTATGATTCAGCCCATTTCAAAGCTGTAAAGAGAAGTGCTGCGTCTCTATGCTGCGAATAAGCAGAGATGAAATGATGTCCCCACCAGATGTGCATTTCCTTTGACCAGCAGGTACGCCGACATTTCGCTGCTGGATTCCCTTTATCGTTGTTGACAGTTTTTTGTAGAAACCCGCGAAGGACCACACAGGAAGAGCGCTTGATAAGGAAACATGGCGTTTTAATGGAAGAAAAGTGACGAAATCGATGATGATAGCAGGTGAGTGAGGAAGAAGTTTCTACACACTCCCCTCCACGACATGAAGGGCTATGTTCATGCCCTTGGCAAAAAGACAGCCCGGTTACACCAGATAAAAACTATCGTGAAGTTCAAGTAGGCCAAATGATGCGAAGGAAACGTCGCACGGGAGGCGTTGTTCACTGGCTCGTGTAAATTTGCCTTGTGAGCGGAATGCACCAGGATCTGTGCCCTGTCATTGTTGGCTTACCGAATGTACAGTTGTACTTTGTTTCTTAGTGTCATTTCTGATGTGTACACGTAGTGGTGTTAGACGACGTTGCTCAACATTGAACATCAGTAGCTGGCGCTTACTATTCTGTGGTCGTAGCTTAATCTTCCTTGAAACAATGTGAACGTCGTCAAGAGATGCGTAGCATCGGCAAAGCAATTGGCGAAACGGACACCTTGTTCTGTCTTTGCACTCATTTGATTTTACGCAGATGATATCCGCTCTCAGACACATCGCTGTCCTTGCTTTTCTGGATGTCTGTGGCAGTAGCAGTCTTAATGGTCGGACTTTGGTTGTTTGTGCCATGTAGGATTCTGTGAGATGCCATTAGTCCTGACCGCGGGAGAAAGGGCAGTGGTCAGACGCTCTTCTAGGTAAATTGCGCAGTGACAATGAGCCTTCTGTTGTCGGAACATGTACTGGCTGATGCCCTGTCATGCGCTGGTTGTCTCAACTAGCGACTTTTTATTTATTAAAAAATGAAAAGTTTTGATGCAGAGAGGAAATTTTCATGATGTGAAGGCCGTAAACAGGAGCCACACTAGAGTTGCAACGCCCAATTTAAAAGAAGACTTCCATACATGGTTCTACTAATACAAGACGAGGAACGAGTGCTTTGTATCTAACGTGGAGTAATTTGAAGGTGTCCTAAATGATCTCTCTTAAAAAATTTTTGAAATCACTTCTTTTTTTAGCGAAGCTGTTTATGACTAGGGTTCCTTGTCCTTTTCGTGTCCGTAAACAAATCTGCGTGTACCAAAACTTCACAGCCCTCTATTTGTCGTTGTTCCAAGCGCTTGCGTGCCTAGTTTCCTTCCGCTCTCCCGGGGTGGCGGTCCCATCTTGTGTGTATTTTCCACCGGGTGGCCGTCCCGTCACACATGTCCACTTTCCTCTGGTTCTCTGAGGTGGCGGTAGCCTCTCACACGATTGCGGTTTACGTGCGGATTTGTAACATTCTGAGCGTGCTAGCTTGTGGTTTATTTAGATTTGGGTGGGGAAGAGAGAACCACCTCCTTTCCAAGCGGTAGTGTGAGATGATTTCGTGAAAGGTGCACAATGGGTCTTTCTGGATGCAAGCCTCGTTAAGAGGAGGGCCGTTGACGGATGCGCGGGTCGTGAAATCGCGCGCCAGCCGGTGAGCTCGGTCGTTGGGGATGCAGCCGTGCGGTTGGATCGAGTATCCCAAGTGGGCCGGGAACCATGAAATGTGGGAATATGCTTCCTTGCCGATTTGACCGAAATTATTGTGCTTGTTGACCGCAATTCCATTCGCCCGTTTCGATACGCGCGCCACCGAAAAGGACCTAACGGCTGTACGCGTGAGCCCGAGAAGAAAAAGAGGGGAGAATGTGCGTTGTGTATGGCAAGGGCGATAGCCGCCTCCTCCGCCTCGTGAGCAGAATTGGTGCGCACGGGGGCCGCATTCACCAGATTGCCTTTCGCATCCACTACCGATAGGGCGAACGCGTCTTCGCTGTCGTATCTAGCGGCGTCTACGAATAGAGCGTGTAGTCCCTGTCGAGTGATCTGTTTGAGGATTGCCTGAACTCTCGCGCGTCTCCTACCCTCATTGTGTTCTGGGTGAATGTTGAGCGGAATTGGGTCTACCTTGGTTAAGGAACTAACGTTTTTAGGTAGACAGACGTTATCCTCCGGGTCGTGCCTGGGCCGAATGCCTGCCTCGTTTAGTATTCTAACTCCTGCCTTGCTGGACGATAGTCCATAAACCTGCGCCGCCGAGTGGGCTTCTATAATTTCGTATATCGTGTTATGGAGCCCTAGCTTCAGTAGCTTTTCCGTGCTCGTGGACTGGGGAAGTCCCAGCACACGTTTGAGGCCCGTTCTTATAAGCGCGTCTAATTTGGCCTTCTCTGCCCTGCTTCAATTAAGGTAGGGGGTTATATAGGTAATGTGGCTTAGGAAGAAGGCCTGGAAAGCTTTGATAAGATTGTCCTCCTTTAGTCCGCCTCTTCGGTTGGAGATGCTGGTGATCATTCTGATGATGTTTCCAGCCTGACCAGAGAGCTTATTGACAGCCGTCGCGTTGCAACCCTTGGCGTCGATGAGCAGACCTAGAATTTTGACCAAGTCTACCCTCGGTATTAGCTGTCCGTTTTTGGATTTGATAACTATCGGGAGACTTTCCAGAGGGTCGAGGTTTCTGACTCCCTGCCTAGATTGTCTGTACAGCAAGAGTTCCGATTTGTACGGGGAGAGATCGAGCCCCGTGCCGGAGAGGAATCCCTCGATGGTTTCTAGCGCGTTCTGTAATGAGTGTTCAATCGTGGCTATTGATCCTCCCGGCACCTAGATCAAAATGTCATCCGCGTAAATGGCGTGTGCCACGTTCTGAATCTCGGCGAGGCGAGCGGAAAGCCCGGGCATGGCTATGTTGAACAGTAGCTGGGAGAGGACCGAGCCCTGCGGGGTGCCACGGTTTCCCAGCTCCTATGGACTTCCCGAAACCGTTACTAGCCTGATGTGCGCCTTGCGGTTCGCCAGGAAGGATCTTGTGAAGTCGTTAAAGTTCCTTCCCAGGTTAAGGGCAGAAATTTCTCGCAGTAAGTGCCTCTGTTTGACCCTTTAAAAAGCTTTGGTGAGGCCCAGCGCGAGGATTCCCCTTACATCGCGGGTCTTATTATCAAAAATAGCCCTCTTGAGAAGAAGCATAGCGTCCTGTGTTGATAGGGACTGTCTGAACCTGACTAGGTTGTGCCTAAAGAGTTTCCTGCTCTCAATATGTGCAACGATTCTGTTGTGGATCGCGTGTTCCTCGACCTTGGCGATGCAGGACGTAAGAGAGATGGGCCTCAAATTGTTGATGTGCGGGGGTTTACCCGGCTTAGGGATGAGTACTACTTTGGCGGTGCGCCATTCTTCTTTGACCCCGCTGGAATTTCATACCCGGTTGATCTCGTCTTTAAGTGTTTCGATGGCCCTGTCATCCAGGTTCCTCAGGAGCTTATTCGTGACTCCGACCGGCCACGGCGCCGATATGCTGTTAAGGTTGTACAGGACGTGTCTGATTTCAGACGTCTCAAATGGCTCGTCCAGATCTGGCGTTGGATGGCCTTTGTAGGCAATTTCCTCGCCCCGGCGGTCCGAACCGTGGGCCATGGAGAGGTATGTGTACGCTAGGTTTTTGGTTACCTCCTTCTCTATGAGGCCGATCTAGAATTGTGTTTTTTACGAGTCTATCCTACGCGAGATTTGTGTGCTCCTGGATTGCTTATCGCTGTTAAGGAGATTTTTAAGCAGGCTCCATTTACTTCCCCTTTGCATGCGACCGTCCGTTTCTGCACATGTTTCATCCCATTGCTGTCTGGCGATTTGGGATGAGTAGGACTCGATTTCCCTGTTGAGGCGCGTGATTCTCGCCCTGAGTCTGCGATGTAGTCTACGGGTCATCCACCTTTCCAAGAGGGCATTCTTTGCCTCCAGGAGATGGGCAAGCTTCGAATCCATTTTAGGTGCCTCTTTGTCTGTAGTGATTTCTTTGGTCGACTGTGTTACCGCGCTGTTAAGATTTTGTATCAGTTCTGTATAGGTTTCGCTTGGTGGGGCCGTTTCGCCTCTGATTTTGCGCAACAGGTCCCAGTTCACGTACGTGTACTTCCTGGGTGGTTTGGGTCTTACGCGCACTAGGAGTTCTAGAAGACGGTGATCGCTGCCCAGGTCCTCTTGGCGGTTTTCCCACGTGCCTTCTTGGAGGTTTTCCCACGTGACAGCGAGGTCGGGTGTCGTGTCACGACTGACCGAATTGCCGATTCTGATAGGGAACCTGGCATCTGTAATCAACGTTAATCCGAGCTCCGCGGCGGTGTTAGCTAGGTTCATGACCTTGGTGCTTGAGTAACCATATCCCCATTCCGTGTTGGGGGCGTTAAAGTCCCCCGCCACTATCAGGGATGCATCTTTCGCCGTGCGTACCGCGGCGACCAGAAGCGCCGGGAAATCCCTTCTTCTATCCGCTGGGGAAATGTATACGTTAAGAATAAATACGTTCGCATTGCTTGTTCTGCTCGGTATGATTTCTAACAGTTGAGCTTCGAGTCCTGCCTTTTATGAGAAAACGTCGTGCATTATAAACGAGATATTTTTTCTAATTAGAATGACCATACCTCTACCTCTTTCCCCCTTGTCTGCTATCGCGCGGTAATCTGGGAAGGAGATTTCTTCGCCGCTTAACGTTTCTTGTAACAGAATTGCTTGCGGTTTATCCGCTATTGATCTGATGAGTTGTCCTAGGGGGGCCTTGCGCCTCAGGAAACTCACACAATTCCACTGCGAAATCTTTAGGTCTTTTGTGTTCACCATTTTGATTATTGGGGATATAGAATGGCCATTTCTCACCATTTCCGAGATTTGGGATTTCTTGCGGTTGCTCTGCCGAGCCCAAGGGTCTGCCTCTGGGCTGGATCTTGGGTCCTTCTAAGTGTGTAATTCTGTCCTCTATCCTGGAGAACAGCTCCATAATTCGTTTTTCGAAGGAAGCTAGTCTGGCAGTTAGCTTGCCTCTGATGCGCTTAGTTGTGGCGGCTAGCCCGACGGCACCGGCATCAGTCGGGGTCTCATCGGGGTCCGCCTTTTCGTCCTCCTCGTCCCCTTCCGTCTCGCTGACTGGTTCGGGGTTAGGGGCTTTGCGTTTGACTTTACCCACTAGTGGGCGTGCTTCTCCGATTGTGACCTCATCGCGATTTGTGATTTGCGCCTTAACGCTGTTTAGTACCTCGCGGAGCTCGTTAGGTTCTCTCCTGAGCTGCTGATTTTCCGCCTCGAGTGCCTGACAGCGGGAACCGCATGCATGCTCTGGCTGTGCCTTACCGACCGCCGTCTGCCTTGACGTACTGGGCGATGATCCAGTGCCCTTGACCTTGTTGGATCATGTGGTCTGCTTCGCCGAGCGAGAACGGAGCCTGGATCGGGATCTGGAGGTCGTCCCTTCGCCGATTCTTGAGCCGGAACTCCTCCTGGAGCGAGAGCGTCCCCTGGAGCGGGAGCGTCCCCTGGAGCGTGAGCGCCCCTTGGAGCGGGAACGCCCACCTAATAGCGAGCGTTCTCGCGTCGCCGAGCCGCCGAATGCGGCCGCGGATGTTGTCGAGCCCCTCCGTACGTAGGTGCCGCTGACTTCAATGTCGTCTCCTTCGGCCATCTCCGCAACTCGCTCTCTCTGCTGTCGCCTTCTGCGCCGACGCCTTACCATGTATGGGATTTTGTAACGCTCTTTGCACGCGTGATCCCCAGCGACGTGGGGGCTGCCGCATGCCTCGCACTTGGGCGGACATTGGTGCTTCTCCTCGTCATTGTTTGAAGTTTTGATCTTTCCGCAGCCGCGGCACTTGTTCCTTTCCTCTTCGCTTTTCAAACACACGTCGGCTCGGTGACTGACTTGTCCACATGCGTAGCATACGTTCACCTGCCGCTTGTATAATGAGCACTGAACGAGGGCGGCGCCACACAACACAGTATTTGGCACCCGCATGCCATCGAAGAGAATGACAACCTGCGTG
This sequence comes from Dermacentor silvarum, assembly GCF_013339745.2. Lineage (NCBI taxonomy): Eukaryota > Metazoa > Arthropoda > Arachnida > Ixodida > Ixodidae > Dermacentor > Dermacentor silvarum. Next base: position 34,210,561 of record NC_051155.1, read on the forward strand.
CTTTTGATTCTTCTGACTTCCCGAACCGTTGGATTTCTGGGGTTCACAATCAATCTCGTCAGGGTTGCATCGTCCAGAGAGAGGTCGATGTTCCTAATCACACCTTTGCACGTTCCTTCGGGAGCGGCGACGTATGCCGATACTTCAAGGGCGCCGAGCTTCGTGTGAATTTTGCGGACCTTTACGTACGCCTTCGCGTTTTCATCGTGAGGGGTAGAGATGATCATAATGTTCTGTACCTTGTTCGGGCACACGGTGTCCTCACTGGATTGCTGCTCCGTTAGGGCCGCCGCCATGCCCAGAACTCGGGCGAGTACTACGATGTCAGCTTTGGATACGTCGAGCCCTCCCTTGGGGCGTACGATGACCTTGACCTGATCTTTGGGTAGCTGCGGAAGTCTCGAGGCTTCCGTAATCTCCTTCATGAGGCTCTTCGCCGGCGGTTTGGCCGTGCGGCTGCCAACCGGCGTGTTCTGGGTGATGAGTTGTCCGCCATATGGCGGCGTGCTCGTTGGTTGCTTGCATCTGCCGCCGAAGGCGGTTTTCCACCCCGGTTCGTCAAGGTCTTCGGAGCTGATTTCCATTCCCTCGACGGTCACAGTCGCAGGCATGTTTTCCCACTGCTTAGTAGCTGTGCGCAGGGCTACGCCTAGGCCTACCCTCGTTGACGCGCCGAGAGTTGGCGAGCCCGTTAGGGATGGCACCCTCGTGGAATGGCGCGTGATTTATTTTTTTAATTGCACTGCACTAAGTATTGAAGAATATCGAGTAGCTGATTTAGGACGTTTTCCTTGCCTGAACAATGCACTGCACAGATAAGAAAAGACAGCACTGCATTAAGGGTACACGCATATACTTTTACTCAGATACATATACACGGGCATAGTTGTACGCTGTGGCACACTAAACAATCCTTTAAATTGTTGCACTGTTAGTAGGTGTGCCCACTTATACAGCACGCAATAGGCGTTGCACTATTATTTATTGTAAAATCGGTCTCAAGTGGAACACAATATACCCAGTGAAATGATCTCCTTGATAATTCGCGTATCTATATCTGACGATAGGTGGGCCGTTTTTCTTTCTAAGAATGAACACTCTTTTACTTTGGTCTACCTAAACTTCTGCAGTGTCTTTGATGGTAATTCCGAAACAGCGTTACACGTACCTGTTAGCCTTTCTGTGATGCTAGTCGGAGTTGGTGCAGTTACACTCGCAGAACTTGCTTCCTCTGAAAAAGAAGAAAAGACAAGGAGCAGACAGAATTTTCAGAGCGGAAGATTAGCGTGTTTTAATGCATTAAATGCTTCACGAAGAGACCAGTGCTCTAGAATCACTGAAATTTCGTGACATGTTGCTGAGGATGATCTAGGCCACCGCATGGTGCACAAAAGTTTAGTTCGCCATCTTGAATTTAGCTGTACATAATCTGTAAAAACATATCCAGAGTGTTCCAGCTAACGTTAGCCGAGCTGTTAGACAATTAGCACAATATGCGATTGTGAGACTTACAATGTTCGGTTACCATTCCTCTTCAACCGCCAGGATATTTTTGTGTGCTAATTTCGTGGCTAAATATAGGATAATATTTTAAAAGTGATGTAACTTTTTCAAAAAGGGCGTGATTTTCAAGGTCAAAGATGTGATGGTTTCCTAAAGCCTTAGATTCAGTAATTTACCTAGCGCTACGTCTTGAAAATATTTATCCGTGCTCTTTGCAAGTAGCACGCTAGTTGAGAAAAAAAATGCAACCAGTTCCACGAAGTGAGATCTGTCGAAACAGCGGAGCTGTGCTCGTTCTGTTTCGGCGATTGCGGCGCATGCTCTTGCGCATTGCCACTCGCGCCGAGCGGCGTCCATCATGCGAAGAGCGCGCGGTGCAAACACCTGCTATTACACTTGGGCGCCTCTCCTCCTCTCCCGAGCGGCATCGTGCGAAGAGCGCGCGGCGCCAACACTTGCTAATAAACCCCGGTGCCTCTGCTCCTCCTACCGACCGGCGTCCATCGTGCGAAGAACGCCCGGCGCAAACACCTGCTATTATATCCCGGTGCCTCTCCTCCTCCTCCCCGCCGCGTGCTCCGATTGGTCGGCTCCTCTCCTCCCGGCGAGTGAGTCACGTGACCCCTCCGGCTCTGCTCCTGCGGACGGGGCCGTAATCGACGGCGCACGCTCGACTAACAGCTCCACTCTTTACACTGGCGCTTGATTACGTGTACGGCGCAGCTAAAGCAGTTACCCTAACAGTGTGTCGTCTTACCACCGCCTATTGCGCAATTATATACTGACTGGTCGAGTACGCAGAGCCACGGCGGCCGCATTTCGATGGGGGCGAAATGCAAAAACACCCGTGTACTTAGATTTAGGTGCACGTTAAAGAACCCCAGGTGGTCCAAATTTCCGGAGTCCCCCACTACGGCGTGCCTCATAATCAGAACTGGTTTTGGCACGCAAAACCCCATAATTTTTAGTACGCAGAGCAGACACTGAACCTCGACTGGAAGTATAGTGGCGAACTGGATACAGAAGCCCTATGTGTAACTAGCGATTACGTTATAAGGGTTGTGCATCACATGGCCCGGGAAAAGGGCAAGATGGAATAACAGTCAATTTATACAAGGATTGAGGAGACATTTTACTTGAAAAGCTTGCGACCCTTTATTATCAATGGCTATGACTTCAAGTGTACCAGAAAGTTGGGTAACTGCAAAACTTTGCGTTTTAAGCAACGTTGAGCATTTATACCAATACAAGTTTAAAAGAAGCGAGATCGTAAATGATTGGAGAATTGCCAGCCCAACAGTTTAGATTCAGTAATGTATAAAATATTTACAAAGGTAATTGCCAATAAATTCAGAGCAACACTCGACTTCATTCAGCCACGAGAATATGTTGGTTTCAGGAAGGGACATTCCACAACGAATCACATCTATGTCATCAATCAGGATATTGAGTAATCTGTAAAGTACAACCAACCGCTCTAAATGACATATATTATGAAAAGGTATTTCATACAGTAGAAATACTAACACGCATAAAGGCTCCGCAGCTATATAATTTATCCACAAGGAAAGCACAAAAATACTAATCAAGGGAGGGGACAGAGAAAGAGACAGAACCACTCAAATGCTATTTATTTATATATTTATTTAAAATTGCTTACAGGCCTCGTGAGAGGAATTGGGTAGGGGGGCATCGCAAAAAAGGAAAGCAGCATGCATAATTGCTAGATAATATTTGGCACAGTAATGAATGATTAATTGGTATAATAATAATAAAGTTTTATCATACCATAATAATGAATACTCATGAGTTCCTGCGTACGCTGTATGATTACACAAAAATAATTGTAGAGGTGACGGTCTCATTAGAGTATAAAACAAAAGGTACTGTTCGCATAAGAATAGGCATTTCAAAGTCGTATACATCAGAACACAAAAATAGCAACTACAAAAAAAATAACAATGTACCCATAAACTACTGTCTTGCGCATGCTGCTTCCAACATGCGCCTGCAAAGTTCCTAACTTCATCACCCCACTTAGTTTTCTGCCGTCCTCAACTACGCTTCCCTTCTCCTGGTATCCATTCCGAACTCTAAGGGTCCACCGGTTATGCATCATACGCATTACATGGCCGGCCCAGCTCCATTTTTTCCTCTTAATGTCAACTAGAATATCGGCTATCCCGTTTGCTCTCCGATCCACACCGCTCTCTTCCTGTCTCTTAACGTTAGGCCTAACATTTTTCGTTCTATACCTCTTTGTGTGGTCCTTAACTTCTTCTCGAGCTTCTTTCTTAACCTCCAAGTTTCTGCCCCATACGTTAGCACCGGTCGAATGCAATGACTGCATATTTTTCTTTTCAACGACAGTAGTCAGCTCCCAGTCACGATTTGGTCATGTCTGCCACATGCACTTCACACAATTTTATTCTTCTGTAAATTTATTTCTCAAGATTAGGGTCCCCTGTGAGTAACTGACCTAGATAAACGTAGTCCTTTAGACTCTAGAGGCTGACTGGCGATCCTGAATTCTTGTTCTCTTGCTCGGCTATTGAACATTATCTTTGGCTTCTCCGAATTAATCTTCAACACCACTCTTATACTTTCCCGCTTAAGGTCCTGAATAATTTGTTGTAATTCGTCCCCATTGTTGCAGAATAGGAGAATGTCATTTGAAAACCGAAGGTTGCTGAGATATTCGCCGTTGATCCTCACTCCTAAGCCTTCTCAGTCTAAGAGCTTGAATACTTCTAAGAAAGCAGTGAATAGCATTGGAGAGATTGTGTCTCCTTGCCTGACCCGTTTTTAGATAGGTAACTTTCTACTTTTCTTGTGGAGAACAGAGGTAGCTGTGCAATCCTTGTAGATATTTGCCAAGATATTCACGTGTGCCTACTGTACTCCTTGATTACGCAACGCCTCTACGACTGCTGGTATCTCTACTGAATCAAATGTCTTTTCATAATCGATGAAAGCCATATATAGAGGTTCATTTTATCTCCTACTTTCTGCTTGTTGATCAGATTTGACAGTTTAGTGAATTTTATCTGGTCTCTCAAGTTTGACACTTTCATGTTTTGTCGTTTCTTTATTAGCTCCTTTGTCACTTGGGAGAGCGTACCTACTGGGTGCCTTGATGCCTTACCTCCCACTTCAATTGCTGCTTCTGAGATCAGCCTAGTTACGGTTTCATTCATTACCTCTATGTTGTTTTCATCTTCCTGTTCCAAAGCTGCATACTTGGTCTGCATTTACCCTGAATTGGTCTGCATTTACCCTTACTGCATCTAGGTTGGCCTGTTTCTTCTTGACTAATTTTATTCTTTCTTTCTTCATATAGAGAGAAATCCTAGACCTCACAAACCAATGGTCACTGCACTTTACCCTACCTAACACTTGTATGAAATCTATTTCATGCCTTGTTTCTCCATTAGGGATTCTCCAGGTCCACTTCCTGTTGCCGCGCTCCCTGAAGAAGGCATTTATCATTCGGAGCCTATTCCTTTCCGCGAATTCTACCAACATCTCGCCTCTAGTGTTCCTAGAATCGATGCCGTATTTGCCAATTGCTTGCTCACCAACCTGCTTTTCCCCCACTTTTGCATTGAAGTCGCCTATGACTACAGTATACTGAGTTTTCACCTTTCTCATTGCTAATTCAACATCTTCATAAAACTGTTCTATTTCTTTATCATCGTGACTAGAGGTTGGGGGTGTAGGCTTGTACTACCTTCATTTTGTACCTCCTATTCAGCTTTATTTCGACCATTGCTGCCCTCTCATTATTGCAATACAATTCATCAATGTTGCCCGCTATGTCCTTGTGGATTAGAAATCCTACACTGAATTCTCACTTATCTGGAAGACCTCTGTAGCAGAGGACGCGACCGTTATTCAGCACTGTATAATCCTCACCAGTTCTTCTAACCTCACTAAGGCCAATAATGTCCCAGGAAATACCTTATGATTCCTCAAATAGACCTGCTGAGCTAGCCTCACTCAATAGGATGCGCGTGTTGAACGTTGCCAGGCTCAGCTTCCTCTGGCGGCCTGTCCGGACCCAAAGATTCTTAGCAGCCTCTGCCGCGTCGCAATTCTGACCGCCGCCTTCGTCAGGTGCTCCGCTACCGCTGGGGACTGAGGGCCATGGGTTAATTGTAGGAGTCATGAGGGAGGTAGTGGCCGAATACTGCATCAGAGAGGCCAATTCATGCTCTGGTGAGGGAGTCACTTTGTTGAAGCCTCGTGGACCAACCTAATTTGGTTGCACCAGGAAAAGTATAGCACCACTAGCTCTCGGCGACATTTTTTGCCGGTGTGAGGCGCCATTCCATGCCTGAAAATGTAGTGATGGAGCTGGATTCAAAGTGACGACGACCTTCCGATTAGAAGCCGGGTGTTCTACCTCTGCTCCACGCCACCACATATCTGATTTATTCGTTCCCAAAACTCGTTTCATTTGCATCAGTCTCCAGCACAGGAAGATTGCGCACAATTCTTTAGATACATATATGTACAGTGCTTTAGTGGATGGTTGAAGAAAGTCCGGGCTAGCTGTGTGAAGCGATGGTCTTAAGTTGGCTCCTTAACCTTTCGGAGACGATCCCAAGTAGGCATCTATCACAGAAACAGGCAGTCCTCTTTCAACTAAGGCTTGAATTCGGACGCCTCCGTCGCACATTATTAGCATAATAAATGCGAGCTGTAGAATTATTGCAGTCGGTTTTGTCAATCCTGTTTCTTCCCCTAAAATTTCCCAACGTGGTTTTTGAACGGATGGCAGTCTTAAGAATGCGCCCAAAAAGGAGATATAGAAGGCCAATATGTGGAATTGAGTTGCGTTTTGTTGTGTTAGCTGTGCGGGCCGTGGCAAGATTCAGATGGGGATGAGAAGCGAAGCAAAGAAGGACAGAATGAATGACGTGCGTACGTCAAGCTCGGAGCAGGACCATCGTGTTCGAAGACATCGAAGCCGCTGTATTCACCTGTTTCGGGTGGATGGCAGACCTGTCGATCTAGTCCATGATGATATGGTAAAAACAATGGCAGCGCAGAAGGCGGCGCAACGGCAGCAGTGAAGTCGGGAGCAGTGGATTGCAATAACTTGGTCCTAGGCCTAACTTTAGCTTACGATGCCGTCACCGCAAAACCCCGCGAATAACTCGGGTTCGCGCAGGCAGCTGCTCACGGGGCAGTAGCAACTGGCTCTCATTGCCGTGGCTGTTTCGCCAGCAGCGCTAGTTTCCGCACCTTGTGACACAGAGGTGAGTTCGCAGAAGCTGTGTCTAGAACAGTGGTCTAGGAATCAGTGGTTGCAGAGGACGCGGAGAACTGCAACTGCACCACTTAAGAATGCGTTAGCATTCGTAGTGTGCTTTACGTACTTTTGGCGCTATCTATCTATCTATATGTTCATCTATGTTTGTCTCTAACCGTTTTCCGACCAACCTGGGCATTGGGTAGACCATGGCCGAATGGGTAGCGCATCGGGCTGCTGTGCTGTGCTGAGGGAACAGGGTGCGAAACTAACCGTCGGACCAACTTAGGTCACTGACTATGTAGCAATTCGTTCTCGGAAGCTGCACTAGATGGCGCAGCGTCTCCAGAAAGAAGCGCGAGAGAGGAGTATGGTTTCCGCATGACGTGTTGGCACGCACCGGCGCGCGATGCATTTCGGAGGCGACGCGCAAGCTTCACAACGGTGCCGCTCGATGGCACCGTGCAAGCGCAAAAGAGGAGTCGCGTTCTACTACGCGCCTCATACATAACATGATCACGATCCAAATACATTGTGTCGTCATACTGAATACTGTTAGCATCATTACAGTCGCCACTGATTGTAAGATGTGTTCGGCAGAGCTTTTTAGGACTGTTGTTCGACCAGCGCTGTTTATTCTCTAAACACGTGCGGTACCAAGCGAAAAGCTGACAAGAAGATATGATGATGTGTATCTAGAAATGAAACTGAACAACTGCATTCAACCTCCCGAAATCGACAATACTATCAATTTATTTAATTGTTTATTACTGCCCCGTGTATGCGGTGGTGACTGCTTTTATAGCAGCACCTCCGGCGGAGGTCATCGACCAGAAATTAAATATTAAAGAAAATTTCAATAATTTTCACATATACTCCAGGATGGTATTATACGAGTACTTGATGGTGAACTCACATTTTATAATATGCTATTCAAGCTCACGGTTCAATTTCGTCAGCTCGTCAGTTATGTTTCGACCTTTCATATAGAGAATCGCACTTTTCGTATGTCGTACACCATTGTAGCGCTTGCCCCCACTGTATTCGTGGGTTGGGTGTTTGCCGCGAAGATCATTTTCATTTCAGTCATTCTGCTCTTTCGAAGTTGACTTGTAGCCATCCATATGTGCTCCCTTTAATGGCCATTTTACGCACCAAATATACAAACGTCTTACTACAGCTGATAGCAAACTCAGCTCCGTCAGTCAGACACTAGTTAAAAAAATTGCGGCAGACACCATTTTACAGTGAACATGGAGGTTAATGCGATTAGCAATGAAGTAAAGCAGCGACACACCGTATTGCCAACACAGAGGAGGGTCATGTATGAGGCCTATGTATGCTGGGGTTCTCTAGCGCCCCCTCTGGACAGGCTTGGTCATTCAGTGGCGCCGTCGCGAAGTCCGCGCATGGCGCGTGTGTGAATATAAATTTAGAGAGGTTTGTCCCAACCTCTAGGACGCGGCTTGAATTCCGGCCAAGCACCGGAGAAATTCTTAACTTTCCTTTTTTTTCATAGAAGAGCGGCACATACTAAGTGGTGCATAGCGATCCAAGTTGACATTAATGAGGTCCATTGAAGAACCGCACATAATCAGTGGCACATAACCACTGACCCAAGTTGGCGTCAAAGAGGTTCATTACAGAATGGCGAATACATCGTGGCACACACCCAGTGAATCAAGTTAGGGCCAAGGAGTTTCGCTGAAGAACGGCACATAAGCAGTTGCACATACCAGGTAACAAAAGTTTACGCGAAGCCGGTTAACTGAATACCCAGTGTCACGTAGTGACCTACGATGACCTGGTGGCAGGGGCAGATCCAGGTTTTTTCTGAGAGGGGGGGTCAGCTTCTGTCAATGATGATGATGATGATGATGATAGTAGTAGCCTTTCTTATTTACTGAAATGCACCGTTTCTGCTCACGATAAACCCGCGTTTTATACGGCTAGAGCAACGCCTGTAGCCCACCGTGGTGGCTCAGACAGCGTTGCGCTCCTGAGCACGAGATCGCGGGATTCGCGGCGGCCGCATTTCGATGGAGGCGAAATGCAAAAACGCCCACGTGCTTGCATTGTAGTGCACGTTAAAGAACCCCAGGTGGTCAAAATTAATCCGGAGCCTTCCACTACGGCGTGCCTCATCATCAGAACTGGTTTTGGCACGTAAAACCCCAGAAAGAGGAAGAAGACCTGTAGCGAAATCAGATATCGGTTTCTCCGAGCTTATAGGAAAATGATGTTACCCAATACAGCCATGTGCTTGGCGGCTGTGCCTGATAATACCGGGTGTTCAAAACTAAGCTTTATGCTTTTCTTAAAATTAGGCACTGGGAGGCACACGAAGACCACCTGTGCAAATAAGTTATGTGGCCAGGGGGGCACAAAGTGAGATGATAATTATCGCTGTGAGCAGCCCAATTAACCAAAATTGAACAATTATTTTTGTCGACTGCAGTAAGTGGGTATGTTTGTATTAATTGAAAACTTAGAGGCAGTCGTGTTTATTACTGCAGTCAATAAAAAGTTAATTATTCAATTTTAGTCAATTCGGCTGCTGACAGTGATAATTAGGATCTCACTTTGTGCTCCCCCTGGCCACATGATGTATTTGCGCAGGTGGTCTTCACGTGCTTCCCAGTGCCTAATTTTAAGAAAACCATAAAGCTTAATTTTGAACACCAGGTATATCTAGCCTGTATTGTTTCTTAAAATAAAATTTGGGATGATCTGTTGCAGGTTCGTTATAAATGCGTAAACACGGGTCCGTCTTTGGAGTTCTGTTGGGACACTTTGTTTTCTCTTTAAGGAGATTCTATGTGTTCGGCTGAGACACCTTCGTTTGCTTTGGAGCTCCACCCGCCGCGGTTGCTCAGTCAGCTAAGGCGTTGCGCTGCTGAGCACGAGATCGCGGGATCGAATCCCGGCCGTGGCGGCCGCATTTCGATGGAGGCGAAATGCAAAAACGCCCGTGTGCTTGCGTTGTAGTGCACGTTAAAGAACCCCAGGTGGTCAAAATTAATCCGGAGCCCTCCACTACGGCGTGCCTCATAATCAGAAGTGGTTTTGGCACGTAAAACCCCAGAAAGAAGAACAAGATGCTTTGGAGCTCCAACGCGGCAACCACTACGCTGGTTGTTTACGATATGCGAATCACCGCGTATGAAGACTCACGACGCCACCTACAAGAAGAACGATGCGGCGTAGTAGCCGAGAGCGCAAGCCAGCATCTTCATGTTTTTTTTTTTCCCCACGCGACGCCATCCTTTTACACACGGCGCGCAACTGCTACCGTTTCTCTAACCACGCGACGCCATCCTAGGCCCGCGCGCTGGCGTTGGCCGTCACGCTCCCCCACTTCGCAGCCGCGTTTTTGCGGAGCGGGGCTTCGCCCCGCTCCGCAAAAACGCCTATTTAGATAAACGGATCCGGCGGCTTTGAGCCTCCTATGCTTAATGTACGACAATAAAACTGCGAAGTTACAATGAAAAACTTGTAGCGTACTGCGCTCGTACTGGATATTGTCAACGTGTAACTGTGATCACAATGAATGCTACAGTTAAAAAAAAGTTGCCCATGCGTAGTTCTTAGTTTAGCTGTTAGTTGCTCTTATTTATACAGCGTTTGTCCGAAAAGTAATGTCAGTGAGTCGATTAAAAAGAAACTATTGATCAGATCGGTACAACACAATAAAATGTTTCAAAATAGGCTCCACCATCGTCGTCACATTACTTCTAGCGAGATTTACAACCTTCGAAGGCGTCACTGACGGTAGGCCTCCTTAGGAATGTCCTTTATAGCCTTGGTGCAAGCCTCTTCGACTTATCCAACTGTCGCGAAATGTTGTCCTTTCATGGGAATTTTCAAGCGCAGAAAGAAGAAGCCTGGGAGAGCCACGTCAGGACTGTAGAGCGGCTGGGGAACCGTTGGCATCTTTCAATCGGCCAGGAAGTGGGTCACGAGGAAGGCGGTGCAGGCTGCATGGTGCGTTGTCATGGTGAAGTTTCCAATCGCCCCCGATATCAGGCGGGGTACGATGAATCCTTTGTTTGAGTCGCTG